>NC_086453.1:45313448-45613448 GCF_028390025.1 Pseudophryne corroboree
CTGGTGATTCTTTTTATGATGTCTGTGTACATTCTCGGTATCGCCTGCCTAGAGAACTGGAACCTAGATGGTATTTGGTACCGGGAACACACTACCTCAAGCAATTCTCTAAGTCCTTGTGAACTAATGGCGGATAATGGTCGCACGTCTAACACCACGTCTAACACCAACATAGGGGTATATTTACTAAGCTCCCGATTTTGACCGAGATGGTGTTTTTTCATCAAAGTGTCATCTCGGGAATTTACTAAACTCAAATCACGGCAGTGATGAGGGCATTCGTATTTTTATTACGGCTGTGTTGTAAAAATACGAATGAATACACCATTGGTCAAACGCGGCTGTTTAGGTATAGAACTCGGTCATTTACTATGCATTCGTATTTGAAATCTCTACCGAGAAAGAGCATTTGTGCTCGTAAAAAAATACAATTCGTAAAAAAACACGGGAAAAAAGTAGACCTGCTTTTGAGAAGCGTGTTTACATGTGTTCCGACTTCATCATTAATCACACCTGCATTTTTGGCCCTTTAAAAGGTGGGCCAGCTCATTTGCCAAATCAATCACTCTGAAATGGCTGCTGCCGTGTGTAGCAGTGAATTTGGTTTTGCTGTGGGATTCCTGAGACTGCTCCATAATGCTACAAGAAACCAGGGCCAGGAAAGTGAACATGGTCAGCAGGATGTACAGGTGCTGCGGAGGCTGCGCAGGCCTCGTCTTTTTAAGGGGCGTTTGAACTTAAATGCATTGGCCAATGGCCAGGTCATACAGATGTTCAGGCTAAATAGGACCAACATTTTCCATCTGTATGACCTAGTCAAACTGGACATAGACCCTGAGACAGCATGCTCTCGCTTTGTCTCAGGCCTGCACAAACTATTGGCTGTGTTGCACTTTATGGCTACTGGCAGCTTTCAGGCTGTGACAGGCGATGTAATAGGAATCTCACAGCCCACCTTTTCAAAATATTTAAATCAGGTGAGGCAAACCGTATATACTCCTCTATGGTCCATTTCTGTATTGTGTAATGTGAATTTATAACAGTATATTTGAACAAAGTGCTTAAGACACTCACCTTATATGTTTAACTGTACACTAAGGTTTTGGATGCATTTGAACCACACATAGATGCCTCTATCTGCTTCCCTACTCAGGAGTCTCAGTGGCATGCAGTCAGGGTAGCTTTCTATAAGCTTGCTGGCATGCCAAATGTGCTGGGTGCCATAGATTGCACACACGTTGAGCTGAGACCACCTAGGGGCAGGCAATATATTTATATAAATAGACATTTTCGCCAATCAACTAATGTCCAGGTGGTTTGTGATGCAAAACTCAAAATTATGAGTGTTGTTGCGGGTTACCCTGGTGGCTGCCATGACTCCTTCATCCTCAGTCAGTCATCCCTCTTTGATAAATTTGAGGCTGGAGAAATGCCGGATGGCTGGCTGCTGGGTATGTACCAAGTATTTGTGTTATATTTTGTGCTTACCTCAACCTGCATATTATGTTAGCACTGTGTTTGTGCATCAATGTTTTACAATGCTGCTAATCTCTGTTTTTCAGGTGATGGGAGTTATGGCTGCTACTCTTGGCTTCTGACTCAATTGTCCGCCCCTGATTCCCCTGCTGAACACAATTACAATCATGCACATAAGTCTACGCGGTATGTGATAGAACAATGTTTTAAAGTACTGAAATCAAGGTTTCGGTGTCTGGATAAGTCTGCCGGGCTTTTGTTGTATAGTCCCTTAAAGGTGACTAGGATTGTGTTCTGCTGCTGTTTTCTTCATAACATGTGTTTGCAGCAACATCTGCCACATGATGATGTTGATGAAGAAAACAGTCAGCAAGCAGAGAAGTTAGAATCATCTGGTGACACTGTGAGTACAGATATAGGGAGGCAGGTAAGGCAAGACCTGATTGTGGCACATTTTAGTGGTAAGTAAATTTGCCTGTGTGCTTTGTATGAACAATTAACGCACACCAATGTTTTTTTCAGTAGTAATGTGGCTCTTGCTCCCTCTTGAGCTAGTCAGCTGAGTGTTGTTTATTTGCTTGATATGTGTTTATGTCTAACTGTTGGGTATCAGTTACTTAGCTAATTGTATAGCAATTTTGGAAAGTAATTATGTCTTTATAATGTTCAAAGTTTTTTAAACACATTCAAAGGTAATGTTTGCCACAATACTACATAATAATTTAGTATGCACTAACAACCATTATTGTTTAGCCTATTGTTTGTGTTTGTTGTGTGTCGACTTTCTTCTAAAGCTGTGTTTCAAATGTTACCTCATTAGCACAACATAATGGACATTTAGTATTGTGTGCCAATTAGCCATACATACATTGACTAACACCAACCTTACAAAATTATTGACACATAATTATGGCTGTGATATGGTAAATGTTCATGTTAGTAATGATGCTAGAATATTCCCAACACATGTGAGTGTTAACTCTAAGAAATTTTCTCTTACACTGACAGTTTTTTACACATAACACATTGCACATCAATCACTTTTCACATTTATTACTGTACAACATGTGTTTTCATAACAAATAACTGCTATTGTGTAGACCTAGTTTTGTCAACAATGTGTATCCAGCTGCAGGGTGGAGTATTTCTTAGGCTGTTCTTTGGTGACTGACGTGGGTTTGGTTTGGGCAGTGGAGCGGGTTCAGCTGGATCTTCGAACTGGTGATGAAATTAGGCTGTGTAGGTGTGTTGGTTCCTGAGCTGGAACCTTGTTTGTGTTGTGCCAACAAATTAATATTTTGGCTGAGGTTTGCCATGGTTGCGGTAAGTTGTGTTGTGGCTGTTGTGTTGTTGTCTATGATGCGAGACATGGTTTCTGATATAATTTGATTACTTTGAATTAACTGAATGAGGGCTTGTTGATGTCGGTGTTGCTCATCCATTATGCGCTGAAAGGTAACAATAAGTTGGCTGTTATCTGCTCTCATCTGCTCCATACTGTTTGCGACTGCATAGCTGGACATTGAGCCTGCTTGTGTTTCTAGTAGTCTCGGTAGATGATGGGGCAGACAAGCTAGGTATTGGGTGTGTGTGCGTAGGCAATCAATATTCTGTGCCTGTTGTTGGTTCCATGTTGACCAAAAGGATGGCTCAGGTTGGTGGGGTGGGGTTGTTTGGCTCAATTGTGGGTGTGGTGACATTTGTGGTGGCGGGGTACTTTCCTGAGGCATGCTTGGTTGGTGAACATCTATTGCTTGCATTTGGAGGGTGTATGTTTCCTGATCAGATTCCTGCTGGGCTTCCGGGGGCATGATGCCTGGTTCTGTATGGGGTTTAAGAGGACAACATTTGAGTTTTTTTTTAAATTAGGTTGGTTTTGATATTTAGTTTAACTTTCTAGACTTGTTTGTCAAACATTTTTCTTTAGCAAATTAGGATGTTCAAGTAGACTCGTATACACAATCAAAAAGTCAAATTGTGATGGTTTTTATGTTGTCAAAAATGACTTCAAAACAAAAGTGGACACATGTTTGACAAATAACACACTTATGAAACAGACAGACAGAGGTATTAATTTTACAACATGAAAAAAAGTGATTTGTCACCCGCCATATCGTACAACCATTAAAATATAAAACAGTAAATGACAATATGAATTCTATCACCATTGTGAAAGGGTGTAAAACTACCTGAAGCTCAATATTTTACTATTTAAAAAAAAAAAACTACTGTAAGGCTCAAGAGAACCCTATTTTTTATTTTGAAAAAATTGGTTTTGGAATTTAAACAATTTGCAAGCCATGTGCTTGCTGGTGTGGATAAGTACTATGATTATTAAATTTTTTGGCTGATGTATAATTTGTGTTTTGTGTTTACTCACCAGACAGCTGAGGGGAATGTGGACCCTGTGATTGAGTACTCTCCAAAATGTGTTTTGGTGGCTGAGGCAACACAGTTGAAATACGACGTGGGGGTGTGCTTAATGCTGGTGTTGGTGCGTCGTCAGGATGACGTCTCTTGCTAGGCCTGCTCGTGTGGCTGCCAGACCCCTGTGAAGGACGTCTTTGTGGACTGTGATGGGATGTTGAAGTTCCTATGGATTATTGTAAACATTAGACTTATTTTTTTTTTGTGGTGGACACATTAACAGGTGTCGTTTTTGCGTTACCTGTATCGCCAGTATCCACAGCTCTTGACAGTGTTGCTTGTGTTCTGAAGTGGAGGCTTGCTTTCGTACTGTAAAAATGATAAATTGGTGTTTATGACCTTTCATTACAGTGTGTACTTTTGTAAGCAGCAACATCTAGTGATGTGGACATATGTTTAACATTATGGGTACAATTTCTAACAATAAATGTTGAAACAATGGTTTGGTTCATTTTTTGTAAACAGACTAATGTGGTTCCATTTCCAAAGACATAAACATAGCCAAGTAGTCTAATTTTCCAGGGCCAACAGCTGAATATACACACATGTATTAACATATATTTGACATTATTACATTTATGAGTATTTTTTAAGTAAAAAAATAATAATAATTTTTAACATTTAAAAAAAACATACAATACTTAGCCATCTACACTAACATATTGGCCACAAAGACAAGTAAAAAACAGCAGACATTAAACAAAATTAACACAAAGAAACCAATACTACCTAACACCTCACTATACAAACACTAAATATAATAAAAACACACAGAAAAAGATAATCAATTTAGAAGATAAAAATATATTAACAATACAATATCATTTTAAAAATACTAATTAGACATAAACACATATGCAGATATAACAGATTAGTAAAAATACACTCACCATCAGGCCTAGGACCATCCGAATCCCGCACATTAGTCGCACCAACAACTTCATGCGGAATAAGGGTCCACACAGGTTCCTCCCACTCCCGATAAGACGCTATAAAGGGATGGCCACCCCCTGTTTGCCTGGCTGACTTAGCCTCCTTTGCCATCTTGGCCTTGACACGGCGCTTGATGATGTAGAATCTCTTCCGACATGTGTCCTCGGTCCTCTTCACCACACCCTCACTGTTTACTGCCGCTACTACCTTCCCCCACAGAACAGTTTTCCTGCGTGAAGGCACCTTGTCCGCATCACGCCCAAACAGCTGGCGATGATGGCGCATCAAATCATGCACCAAAGCCATTTTTTCCGCAAAGCTAAATTTAACATTTCTGCCCATCTTGGTAGTGGTGCGTGGCTGCGGAGCAACACCACCATCACTGTCACTATCACTCGAGGCCACAGCAGCAACCTCACCCTCCTCCACCTCACTCACCTCCTCCCCCTCACTCACCTCCTCCACCTCACTCACCTCCTCCACCTCACTCACCTCCTCCCTCTCACTCAACTCTTCCCTCTCACTCACCTCTGACTGGGACATAATGACAAACAACAAATAACACTAATAAAAAAAACACAAAACACACTCCTCCACTACCACTGTACACCAACCACACACACACACACACACACACACACACACACACACACATACACACACACACACACACACACACACACTTACAAACAAACAATGACAATAGACTGAAAGTAAAATGCACAAACACTAAAAATGACACAAACTTTTAAGAGACCACACAACAATTACCAGAAGACTACTTACACACACAATACAGCACTCAACAATCGCAAGAAACCACCAAAACCAACCAACAATCACCAACTCCAAAACACCAACTTCCTCTCACCTCTCCACTAGCTAAACCCACAAGGTGCGGCTGGTTGGGGGCGTTTTTATACTAATGAGCACAGACACTCCTCCATGACAAACACAACCAATCACGGACGAGTGACGAAAATGAAAGTAAGAAAATAATGCGGCCAGAAAGGGTCAAAAACACTGCCGTGGAATTTAAAGATACAAATTCTTAAAAAAAACACAAAATACGGCCGGGAAAACAAGAGTCGGCCGCGAACACATAAAAAAAATACAAATGACATCGACACCGGAAAATACGAAAACATAAATTACGAACGCTTAGAAAATGAGCCGTAAAAAAAACAAAAAGTTGCAAATTCACACTACCGATGTCAGTCGCGTTTCAACTTCAAACAAATTCTGAACATTACGAATCTTAGTAAATATACCCCATAGTTGTCAAGGCCTGAGTTATCCATTTTGCAAAAGGATGACTGCTGTGATATTTCATCTTCTTCGCAAAGGACTGTTGGACAGTCAATTGCTTACTGGAAGTACTACAGGTGGTCTTCCGTCTTCCCCTCTGGGATGATGATCGACTACGAGCAACAGCAGCAGTGCCAGCAGCAACAGCAGCAGAAGGCATTACACTCAAGGTTACATCGGAGCAATCCCAGTTAGGAGAGGACTCGTCAGACTTGCCAGTGACATGGCCTGCAGGACTATTGGCATTCCTGTCTAAGGAGGAAATTGACATTGAGGGAGTTGGTGGGGTGGTTTGCAGGAGCTTGGGTACAAGAGGAAGAATGGATTTAGTTGTCAGTGGGCTGCTTCCGCTGTCACCTAAAGTTTTTGAACTTGTCAATGACTTCTGATGAATGCGCTCTTGGTGACTATAAGGGAGGATGTTCCCAGGTGGTTAACGTCCTTACCCTTACTTATTACAGCTTGACAAAGGCAACACATGGCTTGACACCTGTTGTCCGTATTTTTATTAAAATAATTCCACACCGAAGAGGTGTTTTTTTTTTGTATTTTGACCAGGCATGTCAATGGCCTTATTCATCCCACAGACAACAGGTGTCTCCCCGGGTGCCTGACTTAAACAAACCACCTTACCATCAGACTCCTCCTTGTCAATTTCCTCCACAGCACCAGCAACACCCATATCCTCATCCTGGTGTACTTCAATAGTGACATCTTCAATTTTAATTTCAGGAACTGGACTGTGGGTGCTCCTTCCAGCACTTGCAGGGGGTGTGCAAATGGTGGAAGGAGCCACCTCTTCCCGTCCAGTGTTGGGAAGGTCAGGCATCGCAACCGATTGGACTATCCTTGGGGATTTGTGATTTAGAAGAACGCACAGTTCTTTGCTGTGCTTTTGCCAGCTTAACTCTTTTCATTTTTCTAGCGGGAGGATGAGTGCTTCCATCATCATGTGAAGCTGAACCACTAGCCATGAACTTAGGCCGGGGCCTCAGCCGTTCCTTGCCACTCCGTGTCGTAAATGGCATATTGGCAAGTTTACGTTTCTACGCAGACGCTTTTAATTTAGATTTTTGGATCATTTTACTGAACTTTTGTTTTTTGGATTTTACATGCTCTCTACTATGACATTGGGCATTGGCCTTGGCAGACGACGTTGATGACATTGAATCGTCTCTGCCATGACTAGTGGCAGCAGCTTCAGCACTAGGTGGAAGTGGATCTTGATCTTTCCCTATTTTACCCTCCAAATTTTTGTTCTCCATTTTTGAATGTGTGGAATTATATGCCAGTAATATATCTGGAATTAGACGGCAGTAATGTCTGGAATTAGATACCACTAGATAGATACCAGATACCACTGTGACTGGAATGATGATGACCTATGCACAGTGAAAGGACACTACCACAGCACCCTACAGCAGCAAGATGCAGCACAAGACGCTGGACTTTTAGGAATGTACTGTAGTATACTGGTCACCACAATGCAGCACAAGACAATGAGCAGTGATACTTAGCACTGATGAGGATACTAGAACTGACACTGGGCAGTGAGAACAGCACTGGACTATTGTACTGTAGTATACTTTTCACCACAATGCAGCACAAGACAATGAGTAGTGATACTGAGCACTGATGAGGATACTAGAACTGACACTGGGCAGTGAGAACAGCACTGGACTATTGTACTGTAGTATACTGTTCACCACAATGCAGCACAAGACAATGAGTAGTGATACTGAGCACTGATGAGGATACTAGAACTGACACCGGGCAGGGAGAACAGCACTGGACTATTGTACTGTAGTATACTGGTCACCACAATGCAGCACAATACAATGAGTCTGTGATACAGAGCACTGATGAGGATACTAGAACTGACACTGGGCAACGAGATGCAGCACTGGACTATTGTACTGTAGTATACTGGTTACCACAATGCAGCACAAGACAATGAGCACTGATCCTGAGCACTGATGAGGATACTTGAACTGACACTAAGCAGTGAGATGCAGCACTGGACTATTGTACTGTAGTATACTGGTCACCACAATGCAGCACAGATACTGAGCACTGATCCTGAGCACTGATGAGGATACTAGAACTGACACTGAGCAGTGAGATGCAGCACTGGACTATTGTACTGTAGTATACTGGTCACCGCAATGCAGCACAGATACTGAGCACTGATATTGAGCTGATATTTAGCTTTCCACTCAGATAACATAGCCATGTCCTCTCGCTCTCTCGACAATGCACGAGTGATAATGGCGGCGCCGCGCGGCTCTTTATATGGAATCCGAATCTCGCGAGAATCCGACAGCGGGATGATGACGTTTTGCCGTGTTCGGGTTTTCCGAGTCAGGCGGGAAGAACCGAGGTTGCCTTGGACCCGTGTAAACCACGTGGAGTTCGGGGGGAGGGGGGGGGGAACAAACCAGCTCATCTCTATTTTCAGTTTAAGTTATGCACCAGCTGTTTTCCTGAGGTACATGAGTAACATCTTCTGGGATCTTTAAAAATTTGCTGTGGTCTATCTGGATGACATACTGATTTTCTCCAAGGATTTAACAAGTCATCGCAAGCATGTGTATTAAGTTCTTTCTTGATTTAGAACAAACCAGCTTTTCTGCAAGTTAGAAAAGTGCATATTTGAGCAAAAGGAATTGCATTACTGGGATATGTTATCTCTGGGGGTGATCTTCAGTATGCCGGCTGTCGGGATCCTGGCGCACAGTATACCGGCGCCGGGATCCCGACAGCCGGCATACCGACACTTATTCTCCCTCGTGGGGGTCCACGACCCCCCTAGAGGGAGAATAACATAGTGTGGTGTGCGTAGCGCCCCACCGTGCCCGTAGCGTGGCAAGCGCAGCGAGCCCGCAAGGGGCCCATTTGCACTCGCCACACTGTCGGTAAGCCGGCGGGTCCGGCTCCCGGTGCAGGTATGCTGGTTGCCGGGATCCCGGCCGCCGGCAATCCATAGTGAACCCTATCTCTGGTCCCAGCCTTCAGATGGACCCAGAGTTACTTGCCACCATTGATAACTGGCCCCATCCAACTGGTTTAAAAGCAACGTGTTTCTTGTGGTTCTGCAACTTCTACAGACAACTCATAAAATAGTATAATTTATTGCAGTTCCCAGTATTGCGCTCACCAGGAAGGGTCAAGATACCAGGATGTGGCCTTCAGAAGCTGAGGAAACATTTTCTCAGTTGAAACAGTGATTCATTTCAGCACCCATCCTCAGAGAACCCAACTGTGATCAGCCTTTCTTTCTGGAGGTGGATGCATCTATAGTCATCAATTGTCAGTACTGGGACAGTGCTTTCTCAAAGAGATAAAGCTGGGAAGCGGTACCTTTGCAGCTTCTTTTCTCGCATGTTTTGGGCTCTAGACAAAAATTATGCTGTAGGGGATAAAGAACTATTAGTCACTAAGTTATCCATGCAGGATTGGCAATATTTGTTGGAGGGGGCAAAATTCCCAGTGGCGGTCTTCACAGATTACAAGAACCTAATGTACCTCAAGATAGTTCATTGCCTGAACTACCATCAGTCCAGATGGTTATTATCCACTTCAACTTGTCTCTGAATCTACTTCCACTTAGGTGATATTTAAATATGTCAGAAGGAGAGATGGAGTGTTGTGCAGAAAAGGAACTATTAACATGGATATCATGAGGAGTCTTAATACCATGAGCCTGCCAAGTTGTTCCTCATAGATTCTGCACCAAACTTGAAAGTGCTGGGATAGAATGATTAGTGGTTGGAAGAAATATATATTTATGTTGAGAAATTAACCTATGCAAGGCTTGCAAAAATGCCAGCACAGTAGACGAGGTAAGAGGATAGCAAGGCTGGAAGCATGGAGAGTCCATAGGATATCAGAAAGTGGGAAGCCAGCACAGGTATTTGACTCCAAGGCCATACAATACTTAGCAGCTGGGGGGCATATCGTATCTTGCAATTGAGTAATACAGTAACTTCTTGGTAATGAAAAAGATCTGAGAGAGCTAGTCCACCTTGCTTTTTTGTAAAATATATTAATGAAAGTGGAATATGAGCATATATAATGGTCAGACGCATACACATTACAGTGACAATAAAAATGTCATAAAATAAGATATAAAGTGAATGCTACAAAAAACGAACTGTCCAGTTTTGTTACTGTATTTTTAGAAACCATTTGCTACCAACTGAGGAACGTCAAATATCATAGCCACCAAAAAGAAAGGGTGAAGGGGGATTTCAGAAAAGAAGGAGAGAGAGGGGTAATCACTGTTACAGATTGTGACATGCAAAATAGGTACAAGCGGTTTGGAGGCAAAGTGACAAAATCCTGTGACATAACTAAAATAGGTGACTATTTGTTCCCACGGATATGTCTTTGAAAATATTGGTACAAGGGAACCCAGATGTCATGAAATTTATCCACTTTGTTGTGGAGTAAGGCTGTGATATTTTCAATAAAACAACATACCAAATCTTATTAATGAGTACGTGCATAAGAGGGCAGTAGCGGACTTCCAGTATGCCACAATTAACAATTTGGCTGCATTGAATATATAGCAAAGAAGCTTACTCAAAGGTTTTAGAGGCTCCAGTCACTGGCTTACATAATACAACAAATAATGGGTCATGAGTAGAGATGAGCGGGTACAGTTTTACTCGGTTTTACTCGGATTTACTTGGTTCTCAAAATGGCATCTTATTGGCTCACGGACTTCACGTGTTTTGGATAGCCAATAAGAAACATCCGGATAAAACCGAACTGGCGTTAATTCTGGCGTTACATTCGAACCCGCTCATCTCTAGTCATGAGGAGAAGAGAGAGACCAGTCACCATGCTACTGAAAGAATCGAGATTTACCTTTCCAAACTTAGGAGGTCAATAGGGCCTGACATTTATTTAAATACCTCTTAGGGAAAGCATGAAATAAATACATAAGTTTACGGAGTAGTATCATCTTAAATGCAGCTAGCCAGTTTAGCCAGTAGACATCATAAGATAACCAGGATTTAATAAAAGACAATGACTGGTCAACAAAGGGTGGGCGGTTAACATGATAACATCAAATTCCATATGAGTAGAAGGTGGAATCTGAACACATAAATATAAAAGGGAATTTGACCGCAAATTGTACAGTAAAAATATTTGACATGGAGTGAGGCACGTTAAGTCTCTGGGAGGTTAAAAGGTAATATGGTGTGGGTTCAGCACTGATCTGTATTCCTTTTGAATATGTATGTTACTGTATATTGCTTGGCAAAGTTTCATTGGAACCAACATATGGTTTTCATTCACTTAAATGTGTTTATATAGGTCAGTTGGCGGTGCTCCCAAGAGTCACTGATAATATATTAGTACACTCGAGCAGAAAGAAGACTCTATGGGGTATATTTACTAAGCTCCCGATTTTGACAGAGATGGTGTTTTTTCTTCAAAGTGTCATCTCGGTAATTTACTAAACTCAAATCTCGGCAGTGATGAGGGCATTCGTATTTTTTTTTAAGTCAAAGAAAAAAAATACGAATGAATACACCATCGGTCAAATACGCCTTTTTTTTCATACAACTCGGTAATTTACTAAAAAGTGTATTTCACAAACACTGCCGGCAATAGCCAAACACTGCCGTGAAAAAATACAAATCGTAAGAAAAAAAGCAATTTTAAAACAGACCTGCTTTTTTTTACGGTGTTCTGATAGTCATGCACAGATCCATGATTTCCGTGCATGGTTATCAGTGGGAATGGGTGGGAAATTATGTCAAATTCAGAAAAAAAAATGTGTCCTAGTTGAAAAAATATGAGGAAAAAAAATGACTGGGGTTCCCCCATATTTAATCAACCAGCACCGGGCTCTGCACCTGGTCCTGGTGCAAAAAATACGGGGGACAAAAAGCGTAGGGTTCCACTAGCCAGGTACGTAATGCCAGAGCCGGGGGACACTTTTATTGTGGTCCTGGTGACCCTGGCATTACATCCCCAACTAGTCACCCCTGGCTGGGGTACCCTGGAGGAGTCTGAACCCCTTAGAGGTACCCCCCTCCAGCCACCCAAGGGCCAGGGGTGAAGCCCGAGGCTGTCCCTCCCATACAAGGGCGGTGGATGGGGGGCTGATATCCAAGTGTAAAAAAATCAGAATATTGTTTTTAGTAGCAGTACTACAAGTCCCAGCAAGCCTCCCCACAAGCTGGTACTTGGAGTACCACAAGTACCAGCATGCGGTGGAAAACCGGGCCCGCTGGTACCTGTAGTACTACTACTAAAAAATACCCAACAAAAAACAGGACACACACACCGTGACAGTAAAAGTTTATTACATACATGCACACCTCCATACATACATACTTACCTATGTTCAGATGCCGACTCGGCCCACGTCTCAACGTCGATTCCAGGGTACCTGAAAATAAAATTATACTCACCTAAATCCAGTGTGTCGTGTCCTTTTTTTATAATCCACGTACTTGGCAAAAAAACAAACCGCATACCTGATCCATGCACTAAAAGGGGTCCCATGTTTACACATCAGACCTCTTTCCCCGACTGCCAGGACCCCCCCTGACTCCTGTCAAAGAGGGTCCTTTCAGCCAATCAGGGAGGAGGGACTGTGCTAGGGTCCCCTAGTGACCCTAGTGCCCAGAGTCTACAACACTGCCGTCCGTGTCAAGACTCCATCAGGGCCCCCTCCTCTCTAGAAACGCCCCCTGGTGCTGCATGTGAGGTTGCAGAAGATGCCTGTTTTTGGGCCTGACTTTTGCAATAGTTCTTTTAGTGTACGTAAAAGCATTAACAGGCAGGGCCATCTTAATAGCAGTGTAGGCCCCTGGGCACAGCAATGCACTGGGCCCCCCTACTCATCCTCCAGTGGTAGAGATTGGGGGTGCTATCAGCAGCAGCTGTGATGACACGCGGGGGGAAGGGGGTGTTCTATCTTCAGCTCAGCATGTATGACCTGGAGCAGTAATTTCTTCTAATTACTCCTTTACTGCGCAGATGGTGGGAGATGGGTCTGGAGGGAGAACATTACACTGTAGAAGGGGGCATTGGGCTGAATGAAGGGGCCTCAGTACATGACTTCCAGGGTGGTAGGGGGTGTTTAATACTCAGGGGAGGGGTGGATAGTCGAGTGGACTTAATATACATAATTTTCCATTAGGAGGGCAGCTTGCTTGACTGCAGATATCTCCAGTTCCTGGAAATAGATTTCTTAGCTTTTAATGGGATAATTAGAGAGTCCCACCTTTTAGGAGGCACTGGGGACTTGGGGATCAGAGTTCAGGAGCCAGAAGTGCAATATCTCCAGTTCCCTAGAGCTAATTTAAAAAAATCTGATAGTCCTGGAGAAAGGGGACCCTCAGCTATCATCATAGGGCTCTTATACTTCTGAGGCCCTTGGGAAACTGTGAATTTATGCAAAAAGATGTTCCTGTTAGCAGTCCCACTATTCACAAATAGATACCATACTCTAAGCCTTTCCTTACCAGCTACTGTAATTTTTTAAACACAGCCTATTACATGGCAGTTAGGAGCTGTTTGGCTGGTAATTTATCTTGACCCCAAGGTTTAGTGCATCTGCTATTAGTATCAATCCACAGTACTGTGGAAAGCTGGAATTTCCTTACCCAGCTACAGTATAATGTTTCACCATCAATACGATCAGGTTTTTCATATATCAGCAAGAGAAGGAATGGGTGCAGATGCCCTGGAGTAGCCCAGATCGAACAGTTCAGGGGACCCCACGCCCCAATGTTTACCCCCCAAAAAAACTGACACAATATGAATTATAATAGGACTTACTTGGTATTATGCCTGAATCAATGATGTGAACCCCAAAGTGTAGGGACTTGCTCGATAGAGGTGACCTGGATGCAGTGGGCAAGCCCATATCATTGGCCAATTATATGCTAACAACCTCTTATTATATATTGAAACTGACAGTAATGCTTGCATAGCGTATCTGCATTCATTCCTTCGCTTGTAGTACTATAAAATCTCAGCAGATAGTACCTCTCATTACAACCACTAGGGTGTGCAGTCTACACCCATTCCCCCTGTACTTTTCATATATCAACTTTATGGTGTTGGCACTTTACAGCTTACTACTTTATAGGGACACTCATATTCAAGGATAATAAAGGAATTTTACAGGTGCGCCTGAAAGGGATTGTGTCTGCAAAGAAATGTAAAATGACCTCTTTCCTGATTGAAAATATAATTGGTAGGTTAATGTGGTATACCAATGAAAGTAATGGTCTTGATAATGACAAAAAGGCAGTAAAAAGTATTGATGAAAATAAAACTTGTACTTTTATTTTTAGAATATAATGCAATATCTCTTGCTTTGGATCGAAAGAGAAAAGGAGGGGGGGTAAGGGGGTGGTGGGCTGGGGAGAGATTAATCTGCTATCAATGTAGCAGCGATGAAGTTCCTGAATGTATACAGGTGTAGATAGGAATATAGTTGTTTCACTTCAGAATGGTGGCGTCCCACCTCTGAGTGGAGTCTGAGTTAATTGAAAAACTGTCCAGAGTTGATAATGGGGCTATAAATGTCTTTTTGGCACTGGTGGGATCCAAAAGCAAAAACAAAAAGAAAGTAAGGGGTACCCCTGAGTTGCCACTGGTGATAAGAGGTCAGGATAGGGCTGGTGCTAGGGTAATGAGGACTCCGGACAGACCGTACCCCTCTACGCCCTGGATCACCCCGATGTCGCTCTGATGAGCGCAGCGTGGTGCCCTGGGCAGAAGGGGATCGGTCGTGAGTCTTGGAGAGAGAGGTAGGGGCTGCTTCTAGCACTGTCAGTGCTGTCCGCCACGCCTTCTCCTCTCCTACAGAGTCCCTTACCTTCTAGCTTCTGCTCCGTCTCCTTGTCCCTCCGCCAGTGGTCTGCTCCGTGTTTGCTGCACCCGGCGTCGCGTCCTCCCGCACTTCCGGGTAATCCGTCCACGTGACCAAGCTCAGGTGTCCCCAGGTCCCGTCTCTTGTGTCTTTCTTCCTTCCTCCTTCAGGTCTCCGTTCAGTCGCTCTGTTACATCCAGCGGGAGTAATGAAAATAAATGTGGATGGGTTGTGTAATTCGTGTTGGCCTTCGTCAGGGAGTCCTTTTCCACTATCTTAGATGTGGGCTATTTAAGCCCACATCCAGTGGGAGTGGCCTGAGTTGATTTGCTTCATAATTGGAAAGGGGGAGGGTAAGGTTGGAAGTGGGAGGTGTTTTAGGGGAAGCAGTTAAGAATAAAATAAAATAGAAAATAGAAATTGAGATTAGAATAAGTGGGGTTTAACCCTCTTATTCCTATGTATCCATAGACTAGTAAATGAATGCTGTAATATTTATAACACTTATTGCAGTAATTACACTTCAAATTCATAAAGAATAAAAAATATTAATTAATAATAAAATAAAATAAAATAAAAAATAAAATAATAATAATAAAAAAATAAAAAATAAAAAAAATTACAATAAGTGGGTTTTAAACCTCTTGTTCCTATGTGTCCATAGACTAGTGAATGAATTCTGTAATATTTATATCACTTATTACAGTGTTGCACTTTAGATTCAGAACGATCATTAATCATTAAGCGATTTAACAATCAATAATAACAAAGAAGGGAGATTAAAAATGTAGTAGATGATCATTCTATCAGAAATGAATAGGTTAAATAGTCTGGCATGCACTTTTACGTCTATATGTGTAGCTGCATGCACACAAGTACACTTAAAATTGGGTCACTGGTCACTTGCCTGTAATTATTGCTCTTACCTCATTGTCTAGGTTTAACCCATGAGGTCTTAAGGTCTTTAGTGTGAACATCCATTTTAGCTCTTCCTTGTTAATCGTCCTTATAAAATCCCCCCTCTCCAGTTTTGTTTCAGCAATTTTATACTTATAACTCTCATCCCTTCTGGATTCTGCTCATGTTTCTCTCTGAAATGATTTGAGAGACTGCGTGTCTCTAGACCTTTCTTTATGTTCCTTATGTGTTCTGAGGTTCTTGTTTTTAGTGGCCTTATTGTCCTCCCTATATATTGCAAGTGACAGGGGCATTCAATTAAATAAATGACACCCTTGGATTGGCAGGATATGTGTTCCTGGATGTCAAACGTCTCCTGTGTCATATTTGATTGAAAGCTCACAATACCTTTAGTGGAGACGTGATTCAATTTGCAGTATTGACAGGAATTACAATAAAAGAAACCTTTGCTGAGATTGTTTCCTGATTGGGTGGTCTGTAGTGTTTCTCTCTTGTGTAGGTGACTGTGTGTCACTCTAGATTTAAGGTTTGGTGCCTTCCTATATATCACCCTCGGTTTCTCTGGTAATATGTCCCCTAGTGTCTCGTCTTGTAACAGAATATGCCAATGGTTTTGGATAATTTTTTCAAGTTTCTTGTTCTTACTACTATATTGGGTCTGAAATGTGACTTTCCAATCTTTCATCTGCTCCTTTTTATTTTTGTTCTTATATGTAAGAAGTGTTCCTCTCTCTAATTTATCTACTTCCTTCAAGTCTCTATCTAATGTTTCTTCCTTGTAGCCTTTATTTAGAAAGTGTGTTTTCATTTTGTTGGCCTGAGTCTGATAGTCTTCAATTTTTGTGCAGTTTCTCCTAATTCTTTTAAATTGGCCGGATGGTACACTATGTAGCCAATTGGGATGGTGTCCACTAGTAGTGAGAATATAACTATTAACATCCACACTTTTGTGGAAAGTTTTGGTGTGGATGGTGGATCCTTCTATAAAGATGGTGATGTCTAGGAAGTTGACTGCAGTTTGGCTATAATCAGTTGTGAATACCAAGTTGTTAGTGTTGGAGTTGATGTATTTCAAAAAATCCTGTAGTCGCTCCTCAGTACCCTGCCATATGAAAATTACATCATCTATGTACCGTCGCCATAGGACCAGGTTCGCCCCAAAATCATGCGCGCTCCAGATGTACTCATCTTCCCACCTACTCATGAAGAGGTTTGCATAACTTGGGGCGAACCTAGTCCCCATAGCGGTACCAGTGGTCTGTCTGTAAAATGTCTCTTCAAACCAAAAATAATTGTGTTGCAAGATGAATCTAACACAATCTGAAATGAAAGTGCTCTGTGTTTTTTCTAAGGTCAAATCCTTATCAAGAAAGTACTGTAATGCGTCTAGTCCTTGTGATTGGTCAATTACCGTATATAACGATGTTACATCGCTAGTGCATATCCAAAAGTCTTCTGACCATGTCATGTTATCCAGTGTCTTGATGATGTCTGTAGTATCTCTGATGTATGCTTTCTGTATCTGTACATATGGCTGTAGGAAGGTGTCGATATATTGTGACAAGTTCGACGTGAGTGATCCTATCCCGGAAATTATTGGGCGGCCCGGTGGTTTTGTTTGATTTTTATGTATCTTGGGTAAGTAATAAAAGACTGGTGTAATGGGGTTCGCTGTATCTAAAAATCCATGTTCTTTTTTAGTTAGTATCCCTTTTTCCAGTCCCTGCATGAGTAAGTGGTCTAAGGTTTTCTTGTATTTTGTTGTGGGATCTTGTTTTAAGGTCTCGTATGTGTCCGTGTCACCCAAAATTCTGATGGACTCCTCTATGTAGTCACTTTTATCCAAGATGAAAATCCCCCCTCCCTTATCTGCCGCCTTAATGACTATATCTTTGTTCCCCGTCAGTTCTTTGAGTGCACCCTTTTCTTGAGCGCTTAAATTGTAGTTTACATTTTTTGTGTCTATTTTGTCCAAGTCTCTGGTGACTAGTTGCTCAAATGTATCTATCAAGGATCCTCTCATGTGTTGTGGGTAGAATGTCGAGGTTGGTCTCAGGTCTGAATGTCTGAAGGTGTCCTTGTTTGGGTTGTGGTCTATATTCATGGCACTGTTATTATAGTACTTAGCAAGTGTGAGTTTGCGGGTAAACCTATGCAAACCTAGATAAGTCTCAAATTTATTAAGTTTCTTTGTGGGCGCAAATTTCAAGCCCTTGTTCAACAATGTTATGTGTTCGTTATTCAGTGTAATTGAACTAAGGTTGAAAATCCCTGTCTGGTCTATTTCTGCAGGTTGTTTCGTTTTTGTCTGCCTCCCTCCTCTCCCTCTAGCTCCTCGTCTAGTTCTTCTAACTTTCTTTTTGTCGGTGTCATCTGTCTCTGGTCGCAGGTTTTCAGGCCCGCAACTCTTCCTAAAAAAAAACCTGCACATCCTGTTGGGTCTGTAGATAGTGATACTAGCTGTTTTTCTCCCGAGTCCAAGGAGATGGAGGCTTCTTCCAGGTTAGCAGAAACCTGGAAACCTCTTTCAAGTGAGAAACGTGCTAAGTTCTCGTAGTCGAGCTCTTCACTCAAACTATATGTGGAAAAGTTTGTGTCCTGTGTTGTGTCAAAATCTTCTGACTGCCCACCCTTTTTATGTATTGTATGGTCTGGGCTGTCTATTTTTGTCTTATTATGCAACCTAGTCATGTACTGCTGATAGGTTAAATTTAACCTCTTATATATCGGTGTTTTGGGGCCCAAGGCTGAGTTATATCTTAGTAGGGCCTTTTTCGGTGTCTTGGCTTCCTTATTTGTTGTAAGTATTCTTTTTGTGCCCTTTCTACTTATCTTTTCTTTTTTCCCCTTCCCTATCTTATCTCTTAGAAGTTTTGATTTTTTTGTGGCTATGATCTCTTCCTCGATCTTCCTCAATCTTTTTTGTGATATGTCTTCAAGTTGTTTGAACTCACTGTCCTCTTTATGTGTTTCTAAAGCTAATTGTAATGTCTCTATTTCTGCCTCTAGGGTGTTCAACTCGCTTTTGTGTGTCTCTAGAATTAGTCCTATAAGCTGTTTAGAGCAGTTATGTAGAATGGAGTCCCACTTTCCTATGAAATCTAAATTTTCATTGTTCTGTGTAGGGATTTTTTTGATTTTAAGTCCTTTGGGAATTAAGTCATTCTCTAAGTACCATTCTAACGCTTTTCTATCCCACCATACCTTAGATTCCCTGGCCACTAATTTCTGTAGTTTCAGAAAAATATCACAAAACTTGTTAACAGTCTCATGTGTCTCTGTGGTATGTGAAAGTTGTGAGAATACTAGGTTGGCCCTAGTAGCTCTACCTGCACGATGATCTAAAATACCCATATTAAGGTCTTTAGTGTGAACATCCATTTTAGCTCTTCCTTGTTAATCGTCCTTATAAAATCCCCCCCTCTCCAGTTTTGTTTCAGCATTTTTATACCTATAACATTACTTTCATTGGTCGACCACATTAACCTACCAATTATATTTTCAATCAGGAAAAAGGTCATTTTACATTTCTTTGCAGACACAATCCCTTTCAGGCACACCTGTAAAATTCCTTTATTATCCTTGTTTATGTGAAGTCATTGTTGGAGGTGCTTCATTTACAGGTTGCAGCCTACGCAGAATATCCAGACACACGAGCGCCATTTACCCGATTGTACACTCATATTCAACTCTGCCAGACTTTGCTTGAATGGGCTTTTGTTCCAGAGCCTACTTGGAACTTACAGTATTCTGATAATGAGAAGCTGGTGCTCGAACTTAATAAATGATACTTAAAAAGTATACTTTGAAAAAAGTTATTGGCACATACAAGTGTGAAGAAGGGGGCAGTGCCCCCCCTGAAATGCCTAATTAGTTTATCCTTTGAATCTTCTATATGCTGTATGTAGATGGCACTTACATTCCCACCATTGTCGAAACCCACTGTGGCAATTTTTTTGTAAACTTTTAAGCCATTTATATAAAGTACTACAGAATCAGTAATTCCTTTTCTGCAGTCCTTTTATGTCCATATTAGTTACATTTCTAATGATGTACTGTATATTGTTTTCTTAATAAAGTATTTTGCTTTGGGGTACTCACTACAAGTTTCTGTGGAATAAGTGTTCATTGCATTTTTATTCTTATATTTGCCGACTCTCTTACTGCTCTTTCAGCAGCAAACTGAAGTCAAAAGGCCCATACACACTGGACGATTTTGAGCTGAATGTAGCTCAAAACCACCCAATGTGTATGCCCCGGTGTTGAGCGCTGATGCATGCCCCTGCTACATTGCCAGCAACGTGAGGTTTTTAAACTTTTTTTGGTGTAGTTTTCTTTGTAAAGTAACCAGTGCACCGTGTCCTCTCCGCTACCGCTGCACTTTTCACAGGTTACCATTGCTAATTGTACTCCAAAAGTTCTAAAAATTAAGGAAAAAAAAGTGAAAACTCATGTCGACCTTTTTCCACGTCGACCTTGTTCATGTCGACCCAATGACCATGTCGACCTAATGACCCTGTCAACCTAGTGCATGTCAACCAAAGTGGTAAACCTAATGACTGTCGACCGAAGTCTTGTCGACCTAATGACCGTAAGCCATCAGTAGAAGGTGCTCTAAATATTAAATAATAAGATAGGAAATAGATTTGTATGTATCACATGACATTCATGTTCTAGTACAATCAGGGCGGTGCTAGGGTGTTTGTGCCCTCCCTCCCATACTTTGCAAAGGGATAATGTGCTGCAAAAAATGATGTGGTCTCACAAGGAAGGGACTTATCCACACAATAACACAGACATTTCAATTTACTCCTCACAGTAGCACAATCTAATTCACATAACAACTTATACAGTAGATGCCACAGTAGTGCCCCTTGTACATAATGCTCACAGTAGTAGTGCCGCTTATACACATAATGCTCACAGTAGTAGTGCCGTTTATACACATAATGCCAACAGCTAGTAGTGCACCGTATACACATTATGCCTACTGTAGCGGGTGGCAGTGAGTGGGTTACACTGGCCCTGTAAACATTTCTGGAAGCAGCTCTAAAAGGGGTGGGTCTGTTGAGAGGATGGGGTCTGGGGGTTGCAGTATACTTCGGAGGCAGTTGCGGCTTGCCTTGCATGTTTTGCTGCAGTTGTGTTTGTGCCTCTATAGTAATGTTGCTGTATTAGTTATCAGTGTACTTGGAAAGGTTGCATGTGGCAGTTTGCGGCTCAAACAAGTTTACTCTGCATTTCCAGAAACACACTGGAATCAAAGCATTTTAGTATACAGACTGTGACCATAGCTTAGTTTTATGCCCCACGGGAAGGGTTAGGGTTAGGCTGGGGCAGGGGGAGGGTTAGGCTGCTGCAAGGAAGGGTTAGGGAGCCATTAGTGGAAGGTGAGTATACTTACCTTCCCCTGTCGGGATTATGATCATCGGGATGCCGCGGTCAGTATTCTGACCCGCTGGCATACCGTCCGCCGGCATTGCAATCCCATCCCGAATTCAAGAAGTGTACTTATTATGTAAGGAGAGAAAAATAAATAAGATGCAACACAAGCACCAAATATTTGCAATTATAAATAGTAACTAATTTTTTTTGTCTATACCCAGAACTATGTAATAGCTGGCAGCATGCAAGTTAAAAAAAGCTTAAGCCAATTCTGGGAACAGACAGGATGCCATACATAAAAAAAGCTCTCACCCCCACTGCACACCAGATGTGTAGGGAACAACACTTCAATAGAAATTATCTGTAATCTATGTGATCATAATAGTGGTAGGTACTGGTTGGGGGTAGTAGTAAGGATAAACATAATATCAGCAAGATGTAGTTGTCAACACAACATACAGATGCCGGCCATCAGGAGACCAGCACCAGAATCCTGACACCGTCAGAATGCCGGTGCCGGAATCCTGAATGTAAGTATGCTGAGAAGGGTTAGGCTGCGGGGGCAGGGGGAGGGTTAGGGTTAGGCTGTGGGGGGGTTAGCATTTGGCTGCAAGGAGGGTTAGAATTAGACTGTAGGAAGGGAGGGTTAGGCTGCAGGAAGGGAGGGTTAGGCTGCGGGAGGGTTAGTGTTAGGCTGAGCGGAGGAAGGGTCAGGCTGAGGGGAAGGATGGTTAGGGTTAGGCTGCGGGAGGGGAGGGTTAGGGTTAGGCTGAGTGGAGGGAGGGTTAGGCTGTGGGGAGGGAAGGCTAGGGTTAGGCTGCGGGAGGGGAGGGTTAGGCTGCAGGAGGAGAGGGTTAGACTGAGGGGAGGTTTAGGCTGCGGGAAGTTAGGGTTAGGGTGCGGATTAGGGTTTGGGTTATGGTTAGGGTGCCAGGGAGTGGGTTACACTGGCCCTGTAAACATTTCTGGATGCAGCCCTAAAAGGGTTGGGTCTGTTGAGAGGATGGGGTCTGGGGGTGGAGGTATACTCCCTGTAAATTGGAGGCAATTGTGGCTTGCCTTGCATGTTTTGCTGCAGTTGTGTTTGTGCCTCTATGCTAATGTTGCTGCATTAGTTATCAGTGTACTTGGGAAGGTTGCATGTGGCAGTTTGCCGGCTCAAACAAATTTACTCTGCATTTCCAGAAACACACTGGAATCAAAGCATTTCAGTATACAGACTGTTACCATAGTTTAGTTTTAGACACCATGGGGAGGGTTAGGGTTAGGCTGGGGCAGGGGGAGGGTTAGGCTGCTGCAAGGAAGGGTTAGGGAGCCATTAGGGGATTATGATCATCGGGATGCCGCGGTCAGTATTCTGACCCGCTGGCATATCGTCCGCCGGCATTGCAATCCCAACCCGAATTCAAGAAGTGAACTTATTATGTAAGGAGAGAAAGATAAATAAGATGCAACACATGCCCCAAATTTTTGCAATTTTAAATAGTAGCTAATTTTTTTTGTCCATACCCAGAACTATGTAATAGCTGGCAGCATACAAGTTAAAAAAAGCTTAAGGAATCAAGGGGTTTGCGTGGAGCGCACAGTATGTGTATCTTGTTCAAGGGGGCTGCTGGTATCCGGAGAATTGTCCAGACTCTAGGGCTAGTGTTATCGTACAGGTTTTGGATACCTGCGCTCACCCTCTATTTGGTGTTTGTATGTGAGAAATGATGTATCTCTATGATCTGTAAATACCTTTATAAGTCACAATGCTTAGTATAACAGATGGTACAATAATTCATATATAATTGATATTGTGATTACACATAAATGCCCTTATTTGCAAATAGTAACATACATATTGTGTGAACATCCGATGTATAGGGAAATTAAACACAAGATGAAATAAAATATGGTATTGCCGCTTGATGAATATCCTAAAAAAAAAAAAAAGAAAGCTTGTGAGAAAAGGAGTGTCTTTGTTCCAGATATATTGTAGTAAGGAGCCAGTCTTTATCTGAAGGGATTTCCTTTCCCCTCAGTGTGAGTCTAAACAGTGTGCGCAGAGGCGGTGCTTTTGTCAATAATTGATAGTAGGTGGAGGTCGTGTTCTGGGAGGCCGGCGTCCCGGCCTGCCAGGTGCAACTTACCCTCACGATGTGATGTTTAGTTCTCTTTGTTCACTCTGTGGTGAGTGATGATGTGGCCACTTGCGCTGTTTCCGCTGTATCCGTCCCCGGTGGTGCTCCTCAGCAGACAGGGCTGGAAGCCTTCCTGGCTCTGCTGCTAGGCTGCCGGGTCCCGCCGGATGCCACACTGAACAACCGGAAGTTGCGTTGCCGCAACGCTCCGCTTCTTCCTATGTCCTGTGCGGTCTCAACAGCCGCTCCACTCGCCGGCCGGCGAGGAGTCTTGTGGATGTAGTTTGCGGTGATGTGCTGGCAAGCTTGAGGTGTCTGCATGGATCTGTTTCCAACGCGTTTCGTCCGCAACTGGCCTTCTTCAAGGATTCAGAGTGCTGTCCCATGGGGTTCTTTTATTGGTCTTTCTGACCAATCGGATGCGGTGGGTGTGATTCCAAATGGGTGATTGATATTGTGGTGGGTGTGGTTCCAAATGGGTGATTGATGTTTCCATGGAAATGCTTCACTTAGTGCATCTGTTCATTTCAAACAGTAGTGTGCCAGACTTTTTTACTTTTATGTGAGGTTAAGTTGCACCTGGCAGGCCGGGACGCCGGCCTCCCAGAACACGACCTCCGCCTACTATCAATTATCGACAAAAGAACCGCCTCTGGGCACACTGTTTAGACTCACACTGAGGGGAAAGGAAATCCCTTCAGATAAAGACTGACTCCTATATATCTGGAATAAAGATACACTTTTTCTCACAAGACTTTTTTTTTTTTTTTTAGGATATTCATCAAGCGGCAATACCATATTTTATTTCATCTTGTGTTTAATTTCCCTATACATCGGATGTTCACACAATATGCATGTTACTATTTGCAAATAAGGGCATTTATGTGTAATCACAATATCATCAATTATATATGAATTATTGTATCATCTGTTATACTAAGCATTGTGACTTATAAAGGTATTTACAGATCATAGAGATACATCATTTCTCACATACAAACACCAAATAGAGGGTGAGCGCAGGTATCCAAAACCTGTATGTTAATCATTGATGTAGTCTTGCTGTTAATGATTGTTCTCCTGTAGTTCCTTTTTTTGCACTGTAGTTGTTGTTAGAATGAAGGGATGATGAAAATGTGGGATTTGCCCCAGATAGAGTTGGAGGCTATATACCAAAATGTTCCGCATTGTGAAGATTTTTTTAACATAGTTTATAGCGTAATGAAAAAAATATATATAAAAATCATACCAAAATAAATAGAAACGTCAATGAAAGCTACTCCTTATAACAACCAAGTACTGCATGAAGAAATAAAGAAACAGACATTTTAAATAAAACTTATGAAAAATGTAATGCAACAACATACTAAATCTAAAACACAATGAAAATGGTATAGTACAATAATACTAATAATACCACTTTCAGAAAGAAAAAATATAAAAATCCTGTGTTTTTCACAAATTTTTCACCCTGGGTTACATAGAAACACAGAATTTGATGGCAAATAAGAACTACTTGGCCTATCTAGACTACCCCCCTTTTTTTTACCATATTTTAATCTCAAACCTTATTTGAACCTTAAAAAAAGGCATTTGGTTTCCCCCAGCACCCTGAATGAATATGTCTCAGCTAAGGCAGAGAGGTTCCTGCATTGGGAGGAGGTGCAGGCCCTGACATGCCACATGGAGCATTATGGGGTTGCTCCAAGGTAGGTAGCTCTTAGCTTAGACATATTGTAGTAAGGAGCCATTACCATGTGGCTCCTTGCTGGTTAATATTAGACCCAGATTGGGGTAATGGAGGTGTGAGGTGTGGTGCCTCTGGACTGGCTGAGCTGGATGGCTTTAGTGTGGCATACCTTTACATTCTATTAACACTTTTCACTTATTAATTTTTTAACACTATTTCTCTATTTTAATTACATTTCATGTTTGTATCACCCACTCTATGGCTTCGGCTTCCTAAATACTAATTTAGTAACACTATAGTTTTTTTCACTGGTATGCTATGCTGGCTTTTTGGCTTATGCTGGTTATTTGGGGTGCCACACCCTACACCTAGATATAGCGCTAGGGACCGCAAATATACAGAGATGCCTTTATTTGGCTTTGGGGCTTAACCACACATTTGCGCAAATATGTGTAACGAAGATCTCTGAATTCTATTATTATATGGGATTTATATCTGGTTACTGTTATCATTCAGGGTTCTGGGGGAAACCAAATACTTTTTTTTTACCATGTTGTCTGTGGTCGTTGCTGAGAAAAGACTTTATTAAAATTATTGTGAAGCACCATGATGCAGTCATCACTTCAGCATAATAACAATGTACAGTGCTGGTGATAATTGGTGAATTAAGTAAGATACAGAAATGTCTATTTAATTTGTTCTTGACCCAGGACTACCTACCAAATGTAATGCTTCCTTAATGTCTCCATATTTAGGCTGGTTAGTTGATCATTTTAATGTTCTTTTTGCAACTAATACTGTAATATAAATAATAACTGATACTTATTAACGCGTAATAACTCATTAGAAGTACTTTCGAATAATATTGTTCTTTCATGCAACTTCTGACCACATTGCAAACAATTTATAACCTATTAAGAATATAATTTGATATTGCAGAACTGCCTTGCTTTTCTTACATATACAGTACTAAAGCATTAAGACAGTTTTCTCTATACATTTAAAGGCAAAATAGTTAATAGCAAATAGATAGTGAAACCCCTAGTACACATATGATAAGTCTGGCATCAGTTTTCTTTTAATTTGAGTTAGACATTATAAGATGGAAGGTTCCATTAGCAACATGTTGATACATTTCTGAAAGTTTGATGAAAGGTTCATATACAGAACATGTATATTTGTTACATATTGCCCTACAGTATGATGATTTCGATCTTTATTTCAGTTAAAAGATATGTGTCTCCTGATGGTTCAGATTACAATTCTCTAGTAGCGGTTATACAGTATATTGGATTAAGTGTCACAAAAGTCATACAGTGTATTTTACACCCAATCTCTTCATTCTCCACACCCCACAAAGGCTACAGAAAGATAAGAGTCTAACAATGCAAAAACAGACTATGAGATAACTATTTTTTACTTTCTTTTTTTAAAAGTATAAAAATGCCCATTATGTGAGATCGCGGACATGTTTTACTTTCTGTCTCCTGCGCAGCTATAATCCTGTAGAACAAATGAGCTAGTTTATTATGTGAAACATAATGAAGAAATTATTGTCTTCACTGATAATACTGATTATACTTCTTTACCGCCTTGTCTGCGTTCAGTGCTGGGGTGCAGTTTTACTTATTAAATTCATTAGTCATCATTGAAAGTGAAATGAAAACAAAATATAACTACTGTATATAGGCCCTCATTCCGAGTTGTTCGCTCGCAAGCTGCTTTTAGCAGCATTGCACACGCTAAGCCGCCGCCTACTGGGAGTGTATCTTAGCTTATCAAAATTGCGAACGAAAGATCATCAAAATTGCGAATAGACACTTCTTAGCAGTTTCTGAGTAGCTCCACACTTACTCGGCATCTGCGATCAGTTCAGTGCTTGTCGTTCCTGGTTTGACGTCACAAACACACTCAGCCTTTCGCCCAGACACTCCTACGTTTCTACAGCCACTCCCGCGTTTTTCCCAGAAACGGTAGCGTTTTTTCACACACACCCATAAAACGGCCAGTTTCCGCCCAGAAACACCCACTTCCTGTCAATCACATTCCGATCATCAGAACGAAGAAAAAACCTTGTAATGCCGTGAGTAAATTACCTAACTGCATAGCAAATTTACTTGGCGCAGTCGCACTGCGGACATTGCGCATGCACATTAGCGACTAATCGCTCCGCTGTGAGAAAAAAATAACGAGCGAACAACTTGGAATGACCCCCATAGTGTTTTTACCTATACACCCTGTTCTGACACAGGGCAAACTGAAATATTACATGAAGCAATGTGAATAGACAGTGGCAACTTCACATAGTATAGTTCTGATCATTGTCATTATTCTCATCAGCAGGGGTGCATATGGAGGTGGAGTGGGTATGGATTACCTGGGTCCAGTCCTTTGTAGGCAGCTCTGATCATCATCATCATCATCATCATCATTATCATCATCATCACTGCATACTGTTGATATGTGTATACTAGATGTTAGTAGTAGACACAAGCACATAATAGGGAATGTAGTTACTATCCCAGCGGTCGGGATCCCAGCGTTTCGGGATACTGACGTCGAAATCCCAACAGCCGAAATGCTAGCAGCAATTGCCATGGCTATTCCCACTCATGGGTGTCCATGACAATGGCCCCGACCCATTATGTGAAACAAAATTAAGAAAATGAATTTTGGTATTCAATAATAATACTGATTATACTTATTTACTGCCTTGTCTGTGTTCAGTGCTGGGGTGCAGAGGTTTCCCAACATCAGTTTTACTTATAAAATTCATTACACATCATTCAAAGTGAAATGAAAACAAAATATAACTACTATAGATAAACTTATAAACCCAGTTCTGACACAGTACAAACTGAAATATTACATGAAGCCAAAATGCTGACGGTGATCGCCATGGCTATTCCCACCACATCCCATAAAGTGGGAATAGATCCCGTGGTGAGAGCAGCGAGCCACTGAGTATGCAGCGTGGTGAATGCAGTGAGCCCGCAAGGGGACTCGTAATGCTCACCCCGCTGCCGGCATTCTGGTGGGTGGGATGCCGGTGTCGGGATATTGACACCCGGCATCCCATCCGCCGGGATTTCATACCCAACCTCATAATTGTTTGGTAGACACACCAGGCAGAAAGACATAACCATCAATAGTCTTTATGTGCAGTACTCAGTGATGGTACAGTCATACTCACAGTTCTGATACACAGATAGCAACATTGAGGTGCTGAATACAATGGAGGTGGTGCAGAGCATACAGATGACCAGCCAATCATGTATGTAGGCAGGATCATAAGATGCAGAGGTATGTCAGGATCCCTTCAGAGCTGAGTAGGATACATGTGTGTGTACCACAGCAGCACACAACCACAGTAAACAAGATTACATTATCTGCATATGTGCAGATTCATTTACAGGGGCCATCTTGGAAAGGTAGATGCTGTTCATCTCAAAGAACCATGTTCCATATGTTCAACATGTAATCATCACCCAAGAGAAGGCTGCAGGTAAATGATCAGACATAGAAAGAAAGAATGCAGGTGCACTTTCCAAACATTACTGATGAGAATTGTAAATTTGCAACTATATATCAAGTAAAATAATAATAATAATAATAATAATACTTTATTGTCATCAATAGTTCAATGAACAATCAACGAAACTAAAAAGCAAGCATATACAGAGACCATAAGAACAGAACGAAGAGAGCACTCCTGAACCCAAGATATTCCCAATTGTCAATTTATCTCGGTCCTATCTGGTTTAACATGTTTATTGCTTTTGGGAAAAAACTACCCCTTAACCGGTTTGTCCGACAAAGAATAGAACGGTAACGCCTATTAGATGACAACACAGAAAACATCCCCCCATTTGGATGAGATAGATCTCCCAAAATACTTCTCACCTTAGTGAGGAGCCTTTTTTCATATATATCCTGAATACAGGGCAGGCTGACTCCAATTACTCTACTTGCAGTTTTAACCACTCTCTGAAGGGACTTACGTTCTACAGCAGTACAGTTTCCAAACCATACCATAATCCCATATGTGAGGACACTCTCTAAAATTGCTGAATAAAAGTTTACTAAAATCTCCTTACGTATTCCCGCCATATGCATTTTCCTCAATAAAAACAGGCGTTGTTGGGATTTTTTAACAAAAGAGAGAGGGTTCTTGCATAATCTTGACAAAGTTATGGGCTTAACCACCGTCTCCAGGTAACCTTATTATAGAATTAAGTCCCTAACATTCTAAGGGTTCAAGTTAAGGGTTTGGGACACCCACAAGTCAGCCCAACCAAACCACCCCAAGGCACCACACCAGTTATATATAGCAATTAAAGTGTTAATGAGTGTTAGTTACTGTGTGTTAGGAGTGTTATTGGAGTGAAAAAAGTGTTTGGAAAATGTTATGCTGATAAAAAAATTGTGTATGTGTATGTACATTTAAAAAGCAAATAGACTCCTTCAGCATAGTTTAGCGGAAGATTATACTAGATGATGAGGTTAACTGGACACAATGGGTAAGCCCATAGCTTTGTTCACCCTGGCATCCACCTCAACTGTGGCCCACATGGTAGCAACATTGTCCTTGGTAATGGAGGACACATGTCATCCACAGCACTCCTCATCTTCCAGGGACCATCTCCCATGTTAACATTTTCTGCAAACCAGTCAAACACAGTTGCTCAGGACAGTGCTTCCTCTCCAAAAGCAACTTGGAGTTGTTTAAAACTCTCCTGCTGTTGCAGACCACTCTTGTAGTCGTAGAAGATCATGGCTCTCCAGAAGCATCTGTTGAGCACCATAACAAGTTTGTGAAGGAAGTGCTGATTTCTTTGGTGTACAGTGCTGCTCATACTTGCCTATATCTCATATTCTCTCTCCAGGAGATGCCCGGAGAGCAGAAGCAGATGGGCAGTGATGGGGGTGGGGCTGGAATAGTAGTGACATTAGTCCCCGCCCCATCACAGGAAAAATGCCGGGATTGGCTATTATTTGCATAGGGCTGGGGCTAAAATGATGTGATTAGCATATAATAGCAACATTAGGACCTGTCCCCTCTGCTGGATCATGGTTTCTCTTCATGTATCACTATATACCCGTACTACCAACTTCCCTTAGAAGTGGGTATAATGTAGGAGGTGTGCCCACTCTTCCAGGGCTACTGGGGGCTACCCAAAAAAATGGGCGTCTCCCGCAGGATCTGAGAGAGTAGGTATGTATGGTCTAAATGCAGTTCTGTGATTTGACATTTCACAAGAACTTTAGTCTCAGAGATTACAGTTCACAACCATCCAGTCAGATTGTACCTATTCTACATATGCACTGCAAATCCAGAAAGTTATTGCACACTCCTAGTACATACAGAAAAAAAGTGATTGTTTTAAAAACAGAAATTAACACCGCACTATGGTTACATATTCAGATTTTCATTAGACTACTACTGCACGATGACTATGTCAGACTATAAGCTCTCATGGACAAGGACCTCCACCCTCTTGGTTCTCTCCCTGCACTATTCCTGTCTTCAATGCACCCCCAGAGTTACAGGGTCAATGAGTACTTCTGTTAATACCTGTATTTCATTGGTATGTGGTCAATAAGTCTACAGTGTCAGTTAGACAGTCAATTAGTCGACACCATACGGTCGACAAGCATTAGGTCAACATGGACTAAAGGTTGACACGGTCATTAGGTCACCCTATGAAAGGTCGACAGTGCTATTGGTTGACAGGTACAAAAGGTTGACAGGTTCAAATGGTTGACAGGCCAATGGTCATCACACAAATTTAGATTTTTATTTTCACTTTTTTCAAATTTTTTATACTTTGCCATACATGTGGACATTGACAAGAAACAGTAGCCTGTGCCAGGCACAGCGTTAGCAGGGCGAGGCACCATGCCCGAAGCATGGCAAGCAAAGTGAGCCATGCAAGGGGACACGGAGCACTAATTGGGGGTCCAAGTGCTTAGACAGCAAAAACGACACCAGAAAAAACAACAAAATTGTTGTGTCAACTTTTTTCTTTGTTGACAATTTTCAGTGTTAACCATTTCATGTGTCAACCTTTCATCGGTCAACCTAATGACCATGTTGACCTTTTAGCCATGTCGACTTTTTCACTGTCGACCGTATGATTTTGACCTAATGATTGTAGACCTTCTAACTGTAGAGCTACTGATCCGTATAATCTGATCTTGTATAATTATTCTGTTATTTGTTTTATGCCTGTCTGTTTTATCCCCTTTTTTATTTTATTGCTTGTTTATCTTATTGTAATTTTCCAGGGGAAATTTTGGCCACTTTTGTTGCTTTAAAAAAATAAAATAAAATAATATGTATCTCAACTCCTAAATAAAAATTATATTATTTGCAAGTTGGGGCGGAGCTGTCAACACCGGCTGATAAATGATGTAATTTTTAACGTAAAATATTTTGGGCACAAATTGCTAGAATGATACAGTATATAGGCAGTTTTTTATTTTTATTTGTAACATCACATACAAACATAATAGACTACTACTTTATATAACAGAAAATGGCAATTGGATGATACAGAGCAACAAATATGAAGAACAGCACAACACAATAAGAAGTGTGAGAAGTAACACAATGGCAGTACTGCGAGGATCTAAAATTGTTTTTCAACATTATTGTATAGTGTACAGAGAATATAACCAAGAAAACATTCATTTATAATTACTTAAGGAACCACAAAACCTCAACTGAAATTTACCAATGTGAATGTACTGTGACACTTTATTAAAAAAAAAAAAAAAATTGATGTATGTGTTTTCCAAAGCATTAAGTGCCTAGAATTTGGGAAAACAGGAAATTTAACCTAAACTAGACAAATGTTCATTGGACAAACTACTGAGCTACAGAGTTAAGTTACAATGCAGCTACAATTTAGAGTTGAGCTACATTCCTCCATCCTGCCAACACCTGGATTTTCCTATAACTTTACATTACTCCTATTCTCAATCCTTATGCTCTACTGTTGTCCACCACCAAAGATCATACTGTGCATTGAAATGAATGGGTTGAACTTGATATTGGTATAAAAATGTAGCTGGAGGAAACATGTGATAGGCACCATCAATAGCTTCTCCCAGTACCGCATCAACTATACATGGTAGACATTTTCATGATTGAAGTATAATTTATCCAGCCGCAAGTGGGCAGACACAGTTTTGCATGTACATTTGTGCCATATTTATGCATTTTTGTTCAATCTAACATGAAACTAAGTCTGGAAATTCAACTTTTTCCAGCCACTGGAGATTACCGTAACTTAATACAAAATGAATGACACAGTACAATTAAACTGTAATGTGCACGGTTTCCTTTTAATGTTGGCTACATCTGTATGTGATTAAAAGATATTTGAAAAATTTCCTACTGTATCTAGAAAATATATATTCATATCCCATCAATGTCACAACAGAAGCTAAGGCCTTTGTGTGATACAGATAGAAAGCACTGTTCGTTCTGAGAAAAAACAGTAACATTTAAATAAGTAAACAGGAATGATTTAAAGTTATTACCAATTTATTCAACACAGGAATGGGTGAAACTTGGTCTGGTCATGAGGGTTTAAAATAATCTTATTCATGAAGCTGGTAAGGAAACTTTCATTAATGTACAATTTTAATATTTGGATGAAATTAAATTCTGCTGATAGTAATTGGTGATAGAAAAAGTAGGGATATGACCCAATGGGATGGCTGATTTTTGAAGAACCTGTCCCGGCACTGGAGCATTACTTAAATTGTTTGGTAATATAGTGTCTGATGCTTCAGTTTGCATTGAATTGGATATTAAAGTACAGTATAATACCCCTTTCACAAAACCACAAAAACCCAGGTTATTGACAGGTTAATCTGGGCTGCTTCTCAGTGTGAATGGGTCATACTGTGTCCAGGGGAATCCAACTCAGGTATCCTGTTGTTAGAGGGCATTGTGATCGAGTTGCCCAGGTCATCCGATCTGGGTCCTGTTCAATAAATATGGAGATCTGGCTCACCGGCTCCTGGAGATGATGTCATCTCTAAGCTCCAGCAGAGGACAATGTCATCTCCAAGTGCCGGCAGAGGACAACCCCCGGGATATGGTGGTGTGAATGGGGTTCAAGTGACTGTGACACAGCTTGAAATCCATGTAAAGTGATCTGGGCTGGACCCAGGATTGCAGCGTGACAGGGCTATTAGGTGGCCTTAGGGGAATATTGATGAATATGCCGCTAAATGTCTGTATTATTTGATTGTTTTCTTAATACCATATGCAACTATCAATATTTCTGTGCACCAATCAAGTGTATTTTAATCCACACTACAGCACAAAGCAGCTAATGGTCACAGTGGTGTAATGTATACTCAGCAATTGTCTGTGAATATACATGGGCTGATACCACCCTGACCCATCATGCTGACATTAATTATTTTTAAATAATACATTTTTTCTATTTTCTTTTATAATGTTCATTATAAGCCGGCTGTGTGAGAATAATGATGAAGAATTCCAGGAAGGGACTTGAAGAGGTACATAGAATTACAGTTATGTTTCATATTATGGGGAGATGTCTCAAGCTTGGATAGAGATAAGGTAAAGGGAGATAATGCTTCTGTTTATGTAATCTTTCTCCGAGCTTTGATAAAACTCCCCCCAAGTAACATGCAACACATATACATATTTTTTAAGACTATCATCTATATAGCATTTTAGTGTGCACGCTCAGGAAAATATCTATAATGAAGAATCCAAATTTGCAGCTTTAAATGTAGTAGCGGGAGTGTCCATGCAGTTAAGATCAGACCGCTCATTAAAAGCAGTTTCCAAAATAGCTGGAATGGACTTTACAAAACGTTTCTTGAAATCATGGGAAAAGAAGACATAGAGTAAGGGGTTGATGCAGCTGCTGAAGTAAGCCAAGCAGATGGAAACTTCTGTAATGACAATATCTGTTCTTGAGTAACTTATACCAAAAGATATTAATGGCCAGGTGTTATATGGAAACCAGCAGATGAAGAAACATACTATGACAGAGGTGATAACACGGAATGGTCTTTGAAACCGTTTTGATTTTTTTATTCTTCTTATCTTGATAAAAATTAAGCCATAAGATATTAGGATAATGACGAAAGGGAATGAAAACATGCAGACATTTCTTGTGATATACATGGCATTTGTCTTCATTATTAGATTGGATTCAATGGGTAAATCATATTTGGGAAAACACTCAGTGACATCATCAACCCCATGGTTAAAAACCAGATAAGGAATACTCGAAAGTAGGGTCAACAACCAAACCAGTATAGCTATGATGGTGGCTAACCTAGGTGTCCTGTGTGATTTGGTCCAAATTGGGAAAATAATGGAGACACATCGGTCAATGCTGATGACGGTCATGAAATAGACACTGCTCAACATGTTTATGAAGAGTATTGTTATACCAGCCCTACATAGGTAATTATCATAAGGAATTTGCCAATACAAAGCCCAGTCAGAAATACGTAACGGTAGAGAAATGCATGTGACAAAGTCAGCAATAGCCAAGTGTACGAACCACACAGCACTGACTGTCTTCATCCTGAAGCCGGCAATCCAGATGACCAATCCGTTTCCTACTATCCCCAATATTAAAGTCACACTGTACCATATGATGGACATTGTTCTTATAAAGTCTATTAAATTGTCAAGTTCATTGTCATCATAGGTGAAGTTGGAATTTAGCCTGGTGTCTTCAGTGAAATCCCTAAAAATAAAAATACCAATTTTCTCATTAGTATATTAAAGTTATAAAGTTATATACATACAGTATATATATATATATATATATATATATACAGTATACATATATATACACACACACAGTATATATATATATAGATAGATAGATAGATAGATAGATAGATGATAGATAGATAGATAGATAGATAGATAGATAGATAGATAGATAGATACACACAGTATATATATATATATATATATATATCCAAAGAAGGTCGCACTCAAATCCTCAAAAGGCAACGACTGGGGTGTCCACTCCAATGACCAAGCATTGTAAATATAGAGCAATAATGGAGGCACTCTCCAGATTTTAAAAATGTGCAAAAAATGTTGTCATTTATTATGATATACGTTACATAGTCCACTTGGATAGAATCTATCGAGGATTCTATCCAAGTGGACTATGTAACGTATATCATAATAAATTACAACATTTTTTGCACATTTTGAAAATCTGGAGAGTGCCTCCATTATTGCTCTATTTATATATATATATATATATATATATATATATATATATATATGAATAGCAAATGGATGGCACTCCATGGATGAAATAAGTCTTCAAAAAGGTTCTAAGGATTCAAACAGTCCAACCCTTTGGATTAAACGAGACCTTAAATCTCAATTGCTTTTTATAATCCTCATGGGCCATAAGTTTTCATATTGTCCTTTCTCTATTTATGAGAAGCCATTAGTTGATATAATTGTAGCATTTATCTTTTGATAGTATTATTTTGCTTTTATTATTCACCATATCTTTCCATCTACATATATATATATATATATATATAGACCTTTCTCTGTATATAGGGTTAACTTGTATGCTGTGATTACTTAATCCATTTTGTTTCAGATTTTTATGCCATTTGCCATTTATATATATATATATATATATATATATATGTGGTGCTTTGATACATTGTTCCTGATTTACATTCTTTTGAGTATTTCTAATTTAGTACACGGGATTGTTTTTGTTTATATGAGGTTGCTAGGAGACTCTGAATACCAGCTGTCACGCCTACCCAGCCACGCCAGAGCGTCCCTGCAGTGGCGCAGTGATGACGTAAGTGGCCCGGAGCTGGCGCGTGGATGGTATCCCACTGGTGAGGGTGGGTTTGTTTATTTAAATGTTTGTTACACTTGCATCTTTCATGTCTTGATAAACAGGAATAGTGTCCCTGAAAAATTGACCACATAGAACTTGTTTGGAGTCTTATTTCCATCCATGGAGTGCCATCCATTTGCTATTCATATATTTACCATGTCTGGTTAGGAAAGGCACCAGGACGTTGCTATTGTTTTGGAAAGAGTGCCAGGCTTTTTGCATGTATATACACTGCTCAAACAAATAAAGGGAACACTAAAATAACACATCCTAGATCTGAATGAATGAAATATTCTTATTAAATACTTTGTTCTTTACATAGTTGAATGTGTTGACAACAAAATCACAGAAAAATGATCAATGGAAATCAAATTTATTAACCCATGGAGGTCTGGATTTGGAGTCACACTCAAAATTAAAGTGGAAAAACACACTACAGGCTTATACAACTTTGATGTAATGTCCTTAAAACAAGTCAAAATGAGGCTCTGTAGTGTGTGTGGCCTCCACGTGCCTGTATGACCTCCCTACAATGCCTGGGCATGCTCCTGATGAGGTGGTGGATGGTCTCCTAAGGGATCTCCTCCCAGACCTGGACTAAAGCATCCGCCAACTCCTGGACAGTCTGTGGTGCAACGTGGCATTGGTGGATGGAGCGAGACATGATGTCCCAGATGTGCTCAATTGGATTCAGGTCTGGGGAACGGGTGGGTCAGTCCATAGCATCAATGCCTTCTTCTTGCAGGAATGCTGACACACTCCAGCCACATGAGGTCTAGCATTGTCTTGCATTAGGAGAAACCCAGGGCCAACCGCACCAGCATATGGTCTCACAAGGGGTCTGAGGATCTCATCTCGGTACCTAATGGCAGTCAGGCTACCTCTGGCAAGCACATAGAGGACTGTGCGGGCCCCACAAAGAAATGCCACCCCACACTATTACTGAACCACTGCCAAACCGGTCATGCTGGGGGATGTTGCAGGCAGCAGAATGTTCTCCTTGGTGTTTCCAGACTCTGTCACGTCTGTTACATGTGCTCAGTGAGAACCTACTTTCATCTGTGAAGAGCACAGTGCGCCAGTGGCAAATTTGCCAATCTTGGTGTTCTCTGGCAAATGCCAAACATCCTGCACGGTGTTGGGCTGTAAGCACAACCCCCACCTGTGGACGTCGGGCCCTGTGGCTTGCACATCTGTGGCTTGCTGGAGGTAATTTTACAGGGCTCTGGCAGTGCTTTTCCTGTTCCCCTTTGCACAAAGGCGGAGGTAGCGGTACTGCTGCTGGGTTGTTGCCCTCCTACGGCCTCCTCCACATTTCCTGATGTACTGGCCTGTCTCCTGCTCTGGACACTACGATGACAGACACAGCAAACCTTCTTGCCACAGCTTGCATTGATATGCCATCCTGGATGAGCTGCACTACCTGAGCCAGTTGTGTGGGTTGTAGACTCCGTCTCATGCTACCACTAGAGTGAAAGCACCGCCAGCTTTCAAAAGTGACCAAAACATCAGCCAGAAAGCATAGGAGCTGAGAAGTGGTCTGTGGTCACCACCTGCAGAACAACTCCTTTATTGGGGTGTCTTGCTAATTGCCTATAATTTCCACCTGTTGTCTATGCCATTTGCACAACAGCATGTGAAATTGATTGTCAATCAGTGTTGCTTCTTAAGTGGACAGTTTGATTTCACAGAAGTGTGATTAACTTGGAGTTACATTGTGTCGTTTGAGTGTTCCCTTTATTTTTTTGAGCAGTGTGTGTGTGTATATATATATATATATATATATATATATGGACAAGACTGCACTCATAGACACAAAGGGATAATGATGGTGGTGCCAGGTTCAATTCAAAATCACTTTTCAAAAGAAGCAACACAGAACCAGCACTCACGTTTAGTAGTTTTATTGCAATGCAGAATCACATATAGTCTATAGAAAAGGTCAGTGGCAGCAGCCCACCTGACAGCCGTTTCAACCAAATCCCAGTTGGTTTTCTTCAGGGGTTCTGTATGAAACGCCGGTGGCTGGAATCCCAGCCGTCAGCACACCGACAGCAGGATCCCGGTAACCAGTATGCTGGCAGCCAGGTTATATTTTCCCTCTATGTGTGTCGTGTACAACCACAGAGGGAGAAAAGCCTGTGGCGCCGGTATTCTGGCTGCAGTATTTCACTGCTAGTCTGGATTCTAGCATCTGCATTGTGACCTCTGAGATCCTGACCAGCGGTATTGTATATATATATTGACAGCACACACACACACACACACACACACACACACACACACAAACACACACATCTGTGAAAAAAGCAAAAAGAGGGGGTCCATAATGCATAGTCATTTTAATTTTAAAGCATTAAAAAGCACTGCACAAGGTAAAAATCTATACTGCTTGTACCAAAATGTAACCAGTGTGTGCTGAGTACCACATGATATCACACAATTTCCAACTGGCAAACCAGGATCACCACTACAGGGAGACACGGACTCCAAACACCAGACGCTAACTGCCCATGGAGATCGCCGCAAGTCAGATCACAGTAGCCACTGATGTCGGGACCGTGGGCGCCGGAAGATTGTGATGTCACAGAGCTCCGCCCTGAAACATTTCATCAATGGACTTCGTCAGCCCTCTGTAGTGGGTCCGTTAGGGCAGTCAGTTTGAGGACAACAACATGTTCTGGTAGTTATTAACTCACAATATCCTGAGGCAATTCCTCTTTAGATAATTGAGTCAAACACAATAGCTAAATAACTACTATTGTTGTACACTTGTCTAGGTATCCCAAAGGAAATTCTAATGGATCAGGACACTCCTTTCATGTCAAGCTTAATGAAGGAATTGTGCAAGTTGGTAGGGGTACAGGGGCTATAGACCTCTGTCTATCGCCCGCAAACTAACTGCTTGGTTGAACAGTTCAATAGGATCCTTAAGCAAATGATTAAGCAAGCCATGGCTCAGTGGAAAAAGCATAGAGATATCCTGTTGCCTTACCTCATGTTTGCAGTATGGGAAGTGCCTCAGGCTTCAACAGATTTCAGTCCCTTTGAGCTTTTATTTGGGAGAAAACCTAGAGGAATCTTGGATTTTCTCAAAGAAGAGTGGGAACGGCAGTCATACAGGGAACCAAATGTGGTACACTGTGTGGCCCAGTCGCATGACTGATTAAAGGTTAATTGCTTAAGCAACACCTAAAGGAAGCACAAGTGTGGCAAAAGAGGGGTTTTAATACCCAAGCCACCATATGCACCTTTAATACAGGTGACAAGGTGCTTGTCCTGGTGCCCACTCAAGAAAGTAAATTGCATGCACATTGACAAGGCCCTTATGAAGTTATAATGGCCATAGGACCTTTGAATTATCGAGTATGGCAGCTAGGAAGACGTTGAGTAGAGCAAGTTTATCATGTCATCCTGTTAAAGATATGGGTGGAGGAAACTCGGGCACTAACGTTGGGGCCAATGCCAATTCTAGTGGCCGGTGAGCCATGAAATTGCACTAGGCACACACCACAGCATTCGCTCGCTTCTATCCTGCTCCCCCTCCTCCCATAGTACTCTGCTCAGGGGGTTGGAGTTTTGCAAAATTGTGTGGTTGTGTCCTGATGTCACAATGCAACCATGTCAATTTGTGAAACTCCGTCCTCTGAGCGGAGTACTATAGGTGGGAGAAGAAGGAGCAGGATAGCAGTGCTGGTGGCCTGGCACCAGCGAATATACACCCCTGGCAATGAGTATTACCCCTAGCAACAAGCATTACACCCACAGCATAATAAACCCTGGCAAGGTGCATTACACACCCCAGGGAAAGAGCATGACACCCAGAGCCAAAGCATGAAACCCATGGCAATGAGCATTAGAACACCTGGCAAGGAGCATTACACAACCCTGGTATTGAGCATGACACCCAGAGCCAGAGAATGAAACCCCTGGCAATGAGCATTACACATCCCTGGTAACATGCATGACACCCAAAGCCAAAACATGAAACCCTTGGCAATGAGTATGGATCCAAAAGCATGAAATCCCTGGCAATAAACATGGAACCCTGAGCACGAAACCCCTAGCAACAAGCAGGTAATTTAAAAGTAATTAGAAGCCTTACTGTAGGGCATAATGTATCAGGGGCATTGCGGTATATGGCATAATATGGTGCAGTGGGAATAATATGGTGCATGGGGCATTAATGTGTGTGGCTAAACATGGTGGAATATTTTTCTTTCCTGTGTTGGCCAAGGTCTGTTGGTACAGGGTCAAAAACTGGGGTGTAAGGTAGTCTTTTCCTGTGAGGCCACACCCATTTTAGTGAGGCCATGCCCATGTTAACGAGGCCATGAAGGTGCATGCAAAATTTATATTTTTTATGTATATGGTGGGGTGCATTTTAGTATGTCTATTGGGGGGCACATGTTCGCAGCGGGGTCCAAATTGTCTAGAAACAGCTCTGGTTGGACTGGTGATAACATAGAGCTGTTTACTTCCCAGAGAGTCTCCCTTGTCATCATTTAAAGATAACAAGCATTGGAAATGGTAACTCGGAAGAAAATTTTTTTTGGCTATTCCAGAGTGTACCAAGTTAATTGAGTATGATATTGTTACTTCACCAGAAGTTTTAGTTAAAGGCTGCAGTGAAGTGTGAGATGGAGAACATGTTGAAACCCATGGTAGTGGAAGAATTCACTAACGAGTGGAATAATCCGACAGTGCTCATGCCAAAGCTATCCGTAGCCATTTGCTTCTGCAATGACTTTGATGCCACATATGGATAACTGGTGGATAATTTGTCCAGTAGTATTTGCTTAACCCGGATTTAACAAAGAGGTATTAGAAAATATCACTCACTGCCTCATCCAAATCCAAAACAGCCTTTTCAACACCAGAAGAGCTGTTCCAGTTTAAGGTATTACCGTTTAGCCTGCATAGGCCACCAGACACATTTCAGCAGGCAATGGATAAACTGCTAATACTGTACCAAGAATATGCCATAGCTTAGCTTGACGACATAGTCATCCATAGTCAAGACTCAGAATCCCATCTTCCCAAGGTGGAGGCTTTTCTGAAGTCAAATATGTAATAACCATGAAAGAGGCAAAGTTACTAGGCTTTATGATTGGTCAGGGAAACACAAAACAGATGGATAAGGTTGAAGCTGTGAGGGACTGGCCTAAGTCAGAAAGGGTTTAGTTTACTATCAATGGTTTATTCAAAACTGTGCTACTCGGCCCGCTCCTTTGACAGACTTACTTTAAAAAAAATCAGACAGGTTAGATTGGTCAGAATCCTCAGATGCTGCATGGAGGGATTTGAAAGAAGCCTTACAGTTTGTATGGCACCAGTGCTACAGGTACCTTATTTCAGAGAAATGTTTGTTTTGCAAACAGATGTCTCTAGGACAGGTCCGGGAGCAGTATTGTTGCAAATGGGGATGAGACCGATTCTTTTCCTCAGTGGTAAAATCCGCCCGAGAAAAAAAAATGTATGCTACATTAGAACAGGAATTAAGTGGGCAGTAGAGGTCTTCGGTGCTATCTTGTTGGCAGGGAATTCACCTTCGTCACCAACCACACCCTGCTGACATGGATATATATGAATAAGGAGGTAAATACCAGGGTTACACGTTGGTTCATGGCATTGCAACCTTTCAATTTTATACTGCAGTGGAATTTAGGCCTGGGGCTCTGCCAATGTCCTGTCCCAAAAGTCTGCATTTCCCATGGCTGTCTAGTTAGTAAAGTTGGCAAAGCTAAGATGGGAGTTGGGAAAAGGAAAATATTTTCCGGGTAAAGATTCCACTTCACCGAGTATGGCAAAGCTAAGGGGAATATTCTTAGTGGGTAGAGGGTACTTTGCCAGTTTCTAATGTCCAGAATAGGACATACTCCCTAAGACAAGGGGAAGACAGGAAAGTTTTCACACACAGCTACACTACATGGGAATGATTGGTCTGGTATATGTGTAAGCGATAAAAGGACTGTAGGAGCTGGTGGGCGGGGCTTCTAATGCTGACTAGCAGCCGGATGATAGCTAGGGCTTGTAGGGCATAGTCACTAGTATATATATATATGTAACCACAACTTAACTAGTTTTTATTCTGGGGCCATGATAGTAAGCTAATTGTATTTCAGTGATTTACAGTCTTATTTTAGTTGGGTATGGGGAAGGAGGTGGCAACTGCCTCTGTAAAAATGGAGGTGTGTCACTGCATTTAAGGGGTCTGAAGTTCCTGGCCTCTTATGAGGATCTGCAGCATGCAGTTTACGTAACCCCATGGGTGCCACAACCACCCGATGGTGTCACAGTGATCCGCAGCTGTGTCCTAGGATGAAGCTTAGATCACTATTGCAGCAGGAGGCTTCTACTTGTAATAGATCACTTCCGCAGCAGGAGGCTTCTACTTGTAATAGAAGCCTCCTGCTACATTACCATGCAGCTCTACCACTGTTGCTTCCAAAGAAGCAGAAGTGCTAGCAACTCCAACCAAATCTAAAAGAGGGCAGGTATTACTGCTTGTACAGATGCTGAAAGTAGGCACCTCAGCCCTTGCACATTCAGAAGCATGGATGCACACATGGGAAGGACTGTGTAGTGGCATTTGCATAAGTCACTGACAAGAGGCCACCAAAAGATGTAGCTGAGGGCACTTCTGTGTCCACCTCTGAATCAGGCCCACAGTGTGTAATGTTATTTCAGGGAATGGCAAGGAAATACAGAAAATTCAGAAGCAGCCTGTGCTCTACTTCACCAGGACTTCACTCACCTCTGCATTACACTTTAGTGTACTGTATTAGTGTACTGTATTAGTGTGTATTGTGTTATTTTACTGCATTAGTGTACTGAATTAGTGTTCTAAGTTAATGTACTGTATTAGTGTACTGCGTTAGTGTACTGTATTAGTCTGTACTGTTAGTGTACTGTGTTAGTGTACTATATTAGTGTACTGTGTTAGTGTACTATATTAGTGTACTGTGTTAGTGTACTGTATTAGTGTACTGTATTAGTGTGTACTGTTAGTGTACTCTGTTAGTGTACTGTATTAGTGTGTACTGTGTTAGTGTACTATATTAGTGTACTGTGTTAGTGTACTGTATTAGTGTATTGTGTTAGTGTAATATGTTAGTGTACTGTATTAGTGTACTGTGTTAGTATACTGTATTAGTGTTCTGTATTAGTGTACTGTATTAGGGTACTGTATTAGGGTACTGTGTTAGAGGACTTTGTCAGTGTACTGTATTTGTGTGTACTGTTAGTGTACTATATTAGTGTACTGTGTTAGTATACTGTGTTAGTGTTCTGTATTAATGTACTGTGTTAGTGTACTATGTTAGTGTACTGTATTAGTGTACTGTGTTAGTATACTGTATTAGTGTACTGTATTAGGGTACTATATTAGTGTACTGTGTTAGTGTACTGTGTTAGTGTTCTGTATTAATGTACTGTGTTAGTGTTCTGTATTAATGTACTGTGTTAGTGTACTGTGTTAGTGTACTATGTTAGTGTACTGTATTAGTGTATTGTGTTAGTATACTGTATTAGTGTACTGTATTAGGGTACTATATTAGTGTACTGTGTTAGTGTACTGTGTTACTGTACTGCACTGTATTAGTGTACTGTATATTTTATTTAATTATTTAACAGTTTCCTCTACAGCGTGGCATATTCTATTGCGCTTTACAATTGTAACAACAGTGATAACACAAAACTGTGTAATAACAGACAGATGTAGTGGTAAGAAGGCCCGGCTTGCAAGCTTATAATCTATATTTAGAAAAATATAATTTGCAATGCTGCAAAATATGTTCTCACAGCATAAATATTTTTTTGGGTGAATGCATGCTTGTTTTGCCTTTACTATATCAAATAGCAGCCACCTGAATAGGATGATTACATAAAATAAGGAAAAACATTCTGTATGTAATAATTAGGAAATAAATGTAAAAACATACGTGGAGGAATAATCCACTGTCATGTTATATAAGGTCCTATTCTCCAAAGTAGGAGTGATTGTCCCATTATCGTTGAAAGGGGTCTTCATCACTGCTTTTCCACTGTAAACAGAATTATAGCATTTATAATAAACTTTATAACTCTAATAGGAACAATGTATACTTTATATCATAGATATATTTGCAAAAAAAAGTAAACAGTTCAAAGTATGGACTCATCATATACAATGATACAATGAATTTGTCCATACACTGTAAGATATTCATCTAAATGACTTACGGTATATGAATAAATATCATGCATGGTGTTGTCCATTGGTCAGGGCTGAAAAATGGTCTGTATCTTTGTTTGGTTTTCATCCTGTCCACCCTTGTCCCTGTTGGTTGGCCTGCCACACAATCATGCAGTTTATGGCCATCTTGATTAAATCTTTTCAGAGACTATTTACTACGTAGTTTATGCATATTAAAAATCATTTAAATAAAATGTCTTGGCAAAACGTGATTTCCTACCCCGAACCAACAGGGCCAGATTGACAATAGCAGCAGATGGATCTTCAGCTCCAGGCCTCCGCATAAAATCGGGCCTGTCATATTGTCAGAATGTTGAACATCAGCTGCCCAGCTGGCCACACAGTTGGCCATATATCTTAATTATTAAAATTGTATTTCTATTCTCACAAAATGATGTACTTTGTATAATTTTACATAGTTAGAGACATTTAAGCTGATAGTGTAAAGGTGTACACACCCACATGGCACTAACCACACCCACACAGCACAGGTAACACTCACAGGGCACTGACCACACCTACACAGCACAGGTCACACCCACAAGCCACTGACCACTCCTACACAGCACAGGTCACACCCACAGACCACTGTCCACACCTACACAGCGGAGGTCACAGCCAGATGGTACTAACCACACCCACACATCACAAGTAACACTCACAGGGCACTAACCACTCCCACACAGCACAGGTCACACCCACAGACCACTGTCCACACCTACACAGCGGAGGTCACAGCCACATGGTACTAACCACACCCACACATCACAAGTAACACTCACAGGGCACTAACCACTCCCACACAGCACAGGTAACACTGACAGGGCAGTGACCACACCTACACAGCACAGGTCATACTCACAGGCCACTGACCACAACTACACAGCACAGGTCTCACCCACATGGTACTAACCACACCCACACAGCACAGGTAACACTTACAGGGTACTGACCACACCCACACAACACATGTCACACCCACAGGCCACTGACCACACCTACACAGCACAGGTCACACCCACATGGTACTAACCACACCCACACAGCACAGGTAACACTCACAGGGCACTGACCACACCCACACAGCACAAGTATCACTCACAGGGCACTGACCACACCTACACAGCACAGTTCACACCCACAGGCCACTGACCACACATACACAACACAGGTCCCACCCACATTGTACTAACCACACCCACACAGCACAGTTAACACTCAAAGAGCACTGACCACACCCACACAGCACAGGTAACACTCACAGGGCACTGACCACACCTACACAGCACAGGTCACACCCACAGACCACTGTCCACACCTACACAGTGGAGGTCACAGCCACATGGTACTAACCACACCCACACATCACAAGTAACACTCACAGGGCACTAACCACTCCCACACAGCACAGGTAACACTGACAGGGCAGTGACCACACCTACACAGCACAGGTCATACTCACAGGGTACTGACCACAACTACACAGCACAGGTCTCACCCACATGGTACTAACCACACCCACACAGCACAGGTAACACTCACAGGCCACTGACCACACCCACACAACACAGGTCACACCCACAGGCCACTGACCACACATACACAGCACAGGTCACTCCCACATGGTACTAACCACACCCACACAGCACAGGTAACACTTACAGGGTACTGACCACACCCACACAACACAGGTCACACCCACAGGCCACTGACCACACCTACACAGCACAGGTCACACCCACAGGCCACTGACCACACATACACAGCACAGGTCCAACCCACATTGTACTAACCACACCCACACAGCATAGTTAACACTCAAAGGGCACTGACCACACCCACACAGCACAGGTAACACTCACAGGGCACTAACCACACCCACACAGCACAGGTAACACTCACAGGGTACTGACCACACCTACACAGCACAGGTAACACTCACAGGGCACTGACCACACCTACACAGCACAGGTCACACCCACAGGCCACTGACCACACCTACACAGCAGAGGTCACTCCCACATGGTACTAACCACACCCACACATCACAAGTAACACTCACAGGGCACTGACCACACCCACACAGCACAGGTAACACTCACAGGGCACTGACCACACCCACACAGCACAGGTAACACTCACAGGGCACTAACCACACCCACACAGCACAGGTCACACCCACACGGCAGCGATGCTTTCACACCTGTGGAGTAGCTATCTGCCGACCTAGTGACTGTCAACCTATAGTGGTCGACCTAAACATTGTCGACCTAGACATTGTCGATCTTCACACCGGATCCCATTCCAAACATGTATTGTCCTTACTGTGAAGAAACCTACGTGTTTGGAATTCCCTTATGTCTCAATTATATGATGCTGTTATTTCTGAGAATATTTATGCTTATGATCTTGTCCATTTTTTTAATTTAATAGGTGACAATTACTAATATACATATGACTACTACAAAATCAATGAAGCTGTATTTATGGTAATCAATATAAAACTTTTTTGTGCACACACAGGTGCTCGGGAGGGTAATCTAAAAACTGACACCTCTACGTGCGTCTGTGCACGAACAATAATCCAGGCGCAACAGTCAATACATAAATAAATGATATGTTCATCAACAGGTATCCCGATCTTTAAATACCTAGATGCTATACTGATCACCATACAATTGAAACAAGCTGCTCCCACTCGATAGCCTAAGGTTACACTATACTCGTATCACAAATGTATATATTAAGAGAGCGCATAAATTCCAATCACATTTATTGCGTATTAAAAAACTCTTTATATAAAATAAAATGCATTTATAAGCATACATTATTCATTCAGATGCATATTTAGCACTTTATGGGCTATAGAAACACTGCAATTTCTATTGATGCGCTATAGTGCTCCAGAGTGCTTTCAAAGTTCATATATGACAGAACAGTCCATGCCCATATACTGTATCCAGCGCCGTAACTAGGTGTGTGCTGAAGGGGCATTGCCCACAGCGCACACCTAGTTAGAGCGCATATTCCCTCTGGCTGCAATCCCATTTCCCGTCCCTGAGAAAGCGGCTCACTGATCGGCGGGTGATTGGGCAGGCGGCGGTCGCGGTCAGAGCTTCAGATCTCCGGCACTGCGCTCCTCCGACGGCTCTCTGTAGGTTGCCCTGGCAACCGAACAGCAGAGGCTCCAGCGCCGCACAGAAGTTCAGGACAGCTGAGCGACGGCTCAGCTGTCCAATGGTGTTAAGGTGCAGCCTGCGGCTCAGTCATTGGCTGGGCACGCAGGCTGCAGGAAAGAAGAGTTTGTGGAGCCAGCCAGCAGAGTGCCACAAGCAGCTTGCCAGCTGCAGAGAAAAAAAAGTAAGCTAGCTGTATTTTTTTATTTTTTTGTTTAAATCATCCTGCTGTTAAAATGTAGTTTTTTTTATTATACTGCGGTTTATAAAATTGGAATTTTTGGCTCTCTGTGTTGCTTTGTGTGTGTCTATGTATGTTAAGTGTGTGTGTGTGAGTGTGTATATATATATATATATATATATATATATATATATACGTATGTTTATATGGGACGCTGTCTGCCATAATGTGTAAAAAGGGGGCTGCTGTCTGCCGTAATGTGTAAAAGGGGGACACTGTCTGCCGTAATGTGTAAAAAAGAGGGCGCTCTCTGCCGTAATGTGTAAAAAGGCGACGCTTTCTGCCGCAATGTGTAAAGAGAGGACGTTGTCTGCCGTAATGTGTAAAAAGGGGGACGCTGTCTGCCGTAATGCGTAAAAGGGGACGCTGTCTGCTGTAATGTATTAAAAGGGGATTTTGTCTGCCGTAATGTGTAAAAATGTGAATCTGTCTGCCGTAATGTGAAAAAGCGGCTCTACCTGGTGTAGTGGCGCTACTGTGTGGCGTAATTTGAATAATGGAGACTACTGTGCACCATTATATGAATTGGTATTATTTTGTGGCCACACCCCTGTCCCTATATTATATTGCGCACGCCTACGGCGCGCACTGCCGCCGGTTTATGTTGAGGGGTGGGGGCGCCGATGCTGTTTCTTGCACACAGCGCCAAAATGTCTAGTTACGGCACTGACTGTATCTATGTCTCTTTGTTAGTTGCCGCTCATGAGCCTAGAATGGGCTCAATACCTTAACTGTATATTTCACTTTCGTGGCCAGTAATGCTGCTGTCCAGCTGTTCTTATATATCCTGGAAATGTACCATATGTATGGATATATAGCAGTTGCTAAAGCCAGATAATATTATTATGGACCACGTAATTATTTGGTGCAACAGTGCAGTCTCTGGATCCAAAATAAACCTGATGTGTGCACTCACCAGGAACCGGCTTTGACAGCGAGCCGCTCTAATTCACTTCACTACTGCCAATGTAGTATGCCGTCTGTAACAGGGAGCAGTGACCAGCTTGGTCAGTATGATATTGGTATGGTCACTGCTCCCTGGTGTGCCCTGGAGTAAATTTGTTCCCTGTTCCTTCTTCTTACCTCTCTGTCTTTGCGTGATCTTCTTAGCTTTCATAGCTCTCTTTTCTCTAGGCAACATGAGAATGACCAGTGTTTTTTTTTCTACAGTAATTTGCTGGTACAGAAAACATGTTTTTATTCTATTATTTTATGAGCGTTCCTCGGAAGGGATTGATAGTTTATCAGATTTAGTTGTTCTTAAAGATTAGCTCTATAGATTTGTATCTCATCAGATAGCAGAAAGTGAGTTAACTTGCAGGCCTTCAGAATCTCATTTCTATTAGTCAGAAGCCAACACTATTTTATACTGTAGTAAGGATTACCATAATATTCCGTAATCAGGGACACCTATGAATTACACAGTTTCTGGGGCTGGCTATATTAAAGTCTGCATTTGACGTGGTTTTAATCAACCACAGAACCTGTATACTGTAATTCAGAGGTGTCCTGTATTAAATGAATATTATGGCATCAGAATTATAGTAAGTTTAGTACATTTTTTAACTACCGTAATTCAATTAATTTTATGCGGTTTTCCCAAACATTAATTTTGCATTTGCTATTATTCATAGATTTTCAGGGAAGCGCTTGGGTTGTTGAAGTGAAGAGATACAATTTTACAGAGAAGCAGCATATTTTTCCTAAATATGTGGTAGTGGTGCAGAATACAAGGAAAATAATGGAGTATGGAATGCAGTATATCACAGGGTCTAACTAAGCTAAATGGAAAACATCTGGATTCAACTATGGTACTCTAACATAGTGGCAAGATGGCGCAGCGCATGCACTGGAGACTAAATGGCAGCCATCTTGGTTAGGGAATGAAGCCTCCCAAAAGGAGCCAGCATGTAGTCTGTGCAGTAGCGCCCCCCCCTACACACCCCTACTCACTACAAGCTTCTCCATTTTCATAAACATTTTTCACTTTTTGCTTTCTTGTAACAACCTGTAAAATTAGTCTTGTCCACATTTCTTGGTATGGACATCAGCAAGACTCCTCTCACTAACTGTGCATCCATATCAACAGTCTCTTTCTTCACAAACTCATTACTGCTGTTACTCTCAATACTGTTGATATCTTCCATACTTACGAAACTCAATTCGTGGACATTTTTTTTTGCCTACTTTGGACTTCCAATCACACCAGTCAGCTCTTAGCTTCAATTCTCGGATATCTAGAGGCTCACCAAACACAATATGCGCAAATTCCTCATCGTATCTCTTTCATGGTTTTCCAATATTTGATCTCAAAGAAGTTCTTTTCTGCAGTTGGATGTCCACACTGGTAGTCTCTGCTTAGATATGTCTCCAGCTGCTGGCATTTCCAGTGACATATACTTGTTTTGTGCTTTGAGTTCCAGCTGTTCTTTTATATGTGCTGTTTCTTTACATATGATATCTCATGACTTGACAAGCTTTCTAGTACTTGGTTTCCAGAGACTGCTTCATTTATTACCATGTCAATAACCGAGCAGGACTTTGAATCTATCTTGAGTCTTTTGTATTTTGGTTTGTGTACATACAGGACAGTAGGTGGTACTACCAAAAACTCTGAGATATTTTACGCTTAGCCCTTATCCTGACCACACTTCAATTGATGTTTTACCTTGTAAGGCAAATGTGGGAGAACGATTCTTCAGATAAATTGCTGTGCACCCTAATCTGGCCAACATTGATTGTTTAGGCCCGCATCCTTCAGCATATAGTACATCTGGCTTTCTTCATTATTGTGTGATATGCATTAATTTCTTACATACACCATATTGTTCTCGATGGTACACAATGGTTACTTGATGCTCAATTACATGATTCTTTAGGAACAATTCCACAGGTTAAATGTAATAGTCTGCGAGCACCCGGAGGTGCAAGACCTGGTTGCTGCTTTAAAAATACATGTAAACAAGAGAAATAAAAAAATATTCCTATATGTGGGACTCACTAGATCAAATGTAATTTAAATGTAATGTATCCTAAATAATGGAAGTCTAGGTGACAAAATATTAAAATATCTTCATTGTTATTAAAAATAATTCATAAGCCAGCTAAATTGTTAATAATGAGGGAAAGAAAAAGATGTGAATAAATAATAATAATAATAATAATAATAATAATAATAAACATGCTATATATAACATATAATTTAGACTGGAATTGTATTCAATATGACTCAGGTAGTTGCATAATAACCCAGCTGAATGTTATGATAATGAATCCTCATAGTGAGAGTGTTGAACTATAAAGTTAATATCATATCACTTTGTTCTATGACGTAGTATAATAACTAAATTCTAATTATATTATACTATTAGGTGTAAAATTGATATTTGGGTGATCATGTAGCATTTTTGCTTGAGACACTGTCTATCGGTAATGCAATATTTATATTGACTCTTATATTGAGATTCCATTAAAATATTCAATTCATAGATAGGGGGGGGGGGGGTTTCTGGTCTCGGAATGTTCACATAATCAATAGAATGTTGTGTAAACAATATTTACAATTCTAAAAGTGTTTCCATATTCTCTCACAGCAATGTCTGATGTTTGGTAACATGTGTCAGTGAAAGTACTGTATATCTTAGTGGATATTATGTTGCACCAGCCTGTCAGTCAGTTCTAAAATGCACTTATACATGATCTAAATGGTGTCAGAACATTGGTGGTCATTCTGAGTTGATCGTTCGCTGCCGATTTTCGCAGCACAGCGATCAGGTGAAAAAATGGCATTTATGCACATGCACAAGGTGGGAAGCTGCTCAATCAGATTGTAATGTCACTCAGGTGCTAAAAGGGGAGGGGTAATTCTGTGTAGGAAAAAAACTGTGTTCCCTAATGCACACCGAGTGAATAATATTACTATATAATAATAGTCAGATAATACGGAGATCTTAGTTGCGTATATCTGCAGATATAGGGTTAAGCCCCCAGGCCGATCGACAAGGCTTCTCCGTCACTGGGGGTCCCTAATACTAGGTATGGGCCTGGGGTGCAGGACCCCACAATGTCGGCACAGGCCGGCCACCCCAGGTCAGCACACAGGTGAAAATTAATAGGGGTTAATAAGAAGCACAGAAGTGCTATGTAAGTGGTGTGATTAAAAAATATATACAAAGTGATAGGAAAAATAATAAGTGTTAATAAAGTGTTAGGGTGTGCCGACCTGCAACAGCCCACCCATACCGACACAGGGGCCACTGCACCCCACACCCACCCCATAAATAATTACATATATATATCTGGGTTAAATTCCCAGTGTAAGGCCACATGGTAATGGCACCTACAGCATCTGAGAGCCAGCTTACCTGGGGATACCCCTGACTTCCCCTATGGCACTACTAGAGTCAGCAATCCTTCCTAATGCTGACCCATTTGTGCCTCTCTATATACAATACACAAGGTGGGAAGCTGCTCAATCAGATTGTAATGTCACTCAGGTGCTAAAAGGGGAGGGGTAATTCTGTGTAGGAAAAAAACTGTGTTCCCTAATGCACACCGAGTGAATAATATTACTATATAATAATAGTCAGATAATACGGAGATCTTAGTTGCGTATATCTGCAGATATAGGGTTAAGCCCCCAGGCCGATCGACAAGGCTTTATGCACATGCGTATGGGTCGCAATGCGCACGCTGACATACAGGTATAAAGCTCCTTGTGGTTGTGCTCAGGTTCTAGCGAAGTTTTCCTTCACACTGATGGGAGCCAAAAGATTGACAGGAAGGGAGCATTTCTGGGTGTCAACTGACCATTTTCAGGGAGTGTTTGCAAAAATACAGGCGTGGCAGAAAAAATGCAGGCGTGGCTGGGCGTTCGCTGGGCGGTGTATGACATCAAATCCAGACATGAATAGGCTGAAGTGATCGCAAGCGCTGAGAAGGTTCAGAGCTACTCAGAAGCTGCACAAACTGTTTCTTTGCAGAGCTCGGCTGCACATGCGTTCGCATTTCTGCTAAGCTAAAATACACTCCCAGTGGGCGTCGGCATAGCGTTTGCACGGCTGCTAAAAACTGCTAGTGAGCGATCAACTCAGAATGACTCCCATTTCTATAATGGGTGCAATGTGTATGGTGCACACAGGCTCCTGGGTCCAGGGGGGGCCCTCACCGCACCCATTTTTAAAACTTACCTTTCTGAAGTCCAGCATCTGGAGCTGCAGTCACGGTCAAAATCATCGCCACAATGGTCGCTGCGCATGTGCAGTAGCCAAACTGGTCTCCGAAACATGGCGGGCCTCATGTTTCTGGAGACCTGCGCAGTAGACTCCAACACAATGTGAGTGACTACTGTGACGTACAGAGAAGGGGGCCAACCCGGAGGTGCACACGGGCCCCCTCATTTGTTAAAACGCATTTGTGTCAGAACCCTATATTTACTAAGCGAAGAAAAGAAGTAGTATTTCATGGGATGCGTCGGGGTGCCGGTGGTTATATAACTGGCCCCGGAATACTGACACCACTTAGGAGACCGGTGCCAGAACACTGACAGCTGACATCCCTTAGGTAAGTATCTGGGTTTGCGTCAGGTTTAGGCACTGGGGGGATGGTTGGCCCTAGCTGACACCCCCTGAGGGTTAGGGTTAGAGTAGGGGAGGGTAAAATACTTACACCCTCAGATGTCAGGATCTTCAGTGTCGGGATGCCATTGTTGGTCATGTGACCACCAGCATCCCGACCACCGAACCCTTTCTCATCTCTAAGTAATTTGTCTAATACCATAGGTTCTTATACAGCATATTGTTGCCCTGTGTCTAAGGTGGACTTATTGTTAATAAAGATCCTACTGTTAAACATTCACAGTTAACTAAGAGAGACAAAGTAGACTGCATGCTATGCTGTGGAGCGGACCTACTGTACCTCTCTCGTCCGCTAATATTTATGCTCATATTCGACCTGTTCTAGATTTGTATAATGTCACAGGAGGTCTAGAACAATGGAAGCCTATTTTTCCAGAACTTTCACTACCTCCAACAGTGAAAGCTACCAGAATTTTCAACAAGAAATTGATATCCACCTCGTACTCAGAAATGAACTATAAAATCCTACCCCTAAATTAAAATGTATAACTGGACAATCCGATAATTCCGACTGTTTCAAATGTGGTTCATCTGAGGTAGATATATTTCATTGCCTCTGGTTATGTCCCAAGGTAGCGGATTTTTGGAACCAAATTCACCTTTATATTACCAATACCTTACACATATATATCCCATTGTTGCCAATTTGGATATTTTGGGAATTGTTTCCAGGGTTACCTTTCTCTATGTTATCTAAAGGTAATAAGCTATCATTATGCAATAAAAAAAAAAACAATTCTTTCTCAATGGATAGAACCATCCATTCCTTTACTTTCCTTGTTTACACCTAGACTGTCCCATTTATTTTTATATGGACTGGACAGATACTTCAATTAATAAGGAAGGTTTGGTGGAAAGGTTTTTTGACACATGATTACCTAATTTTCATACACTCCCCCTGATGTTAAAAATTCACTTAGACAAAGTTTTAAGCTGACAACTTGATATAACCTAACAGTTATAGATAAGGGTGCGCCTTTCTAAATGCCTATTTTGTTAAACATATTTCATCCAGTCTCGATTTTTTATTATTCCGGTTTTCCCAGTCTTGTTACTACCTTCCTGTTATTGGCTTTTATATATTCTTGTTGATTTGATATGTTGAACTTTGAAATTCCTTATACTGTGCTATGTAATTTGTACTGACTCTCTATGAATCAATAAAAATGAATGGAAAAAAAACAATGCACTGTGTTGGATGTGAGAATAAAATTCACAGGGCTTATAGTATTGAGCTAGTGTAAATATAGGAAAATGGCTATAATCAGTGGCGTAACTAGAAATTTTTCTCCCTCAAGCCAAAAAATTATTTGGCGCCCCTCCCCCCATCATTCGCACTATTAAAGTGATAAAAATGCGTGCGCCGTAGGGGCGTGGCTTCATAAAGAGGCATTGCACTGCAGGAAAATAATTCCTTATACCCCAGTTATGCAACCTGCACGCCCAGACGTTAGCCACCACAGGAAAGAAAAATAATCTTGATTCATGCCCCTTACATTATTTGTCATTTTTCCTCCTTATAGTAATGCCCAGTATACATTATGCCACATGCTGCAATGGCCCTTAGACATTATGCCACACACAATAATGCACATGACACAATATGCACACACCATATTGCCCCCGACACATTATGCCACAAACCGTAATGCCTGTGACACATTATGCCACACACCGTAATGCCTGTGACACATTATGCCACACACCTTAATGCCTGTGACACATTATGACAGGAATCGCAATGCCCGTTATACATTATGCTACACACTGCAATGCCCCTGATACATTATAGCACATACAATGTCTGTGACACATTATGACACACACACCACAATGACCCTGAGACATTATACCACATACCACAATGCCCGTGATATAGTATACAACACATAGTAATGCCTGACACATACCGTAATGCCCGTTATACCCTATGCCACACACCGCAATGCCCGTTATACATTATGCCACACTGCAATGACCCTGAGACATTATACCACATACCACAATGCCCGTGATATAGTATACAACACAACGTAATGCCTGACACATTATGACACATACCGCAATGTCCGTGATACATTATGCCACACACTGCAATGACCTTGAGACATTATACCACATATCACAATGCCCGTGATATAGTATACCACACACCGTAATGCCTGTGACACATACCGCAATGCCCGTTATACCCTATGCCACACTGCAATGCCCCTGAGACATTATACCACATACAATGCCTGTGATATAGTATGCCACACACCGTAATGCCTGTGACACATTCTGACACACACTGCAATGTCCGTGATACATTATGCCACACACCGTAATGCCCATTACACATTAAGTCCAACAGTAAGGCTTCTAATTACTTTTAAATTACCTGCTCATTGCCAGGGGTTTCATGCTCTTGGTTCCATGCACGGTGCAAGGGATTTTCATGCTCAGGGTGTCATGCTCATTGCCAGGTGTTTCATGCACTGGGTGTCATGATCATTGCCAGGGGTTTCAAGCACTGGGTGTCATGCTTGTTGCTAGGGGGTAGTGCTTGTTGCTAAGTCTGTGCTCCCAGTGCCAGATATTCCCCCACGGTGCAGGTACTCACATGCCCCCAGTGCCAAATATAGGCCCCTCATGTGCCAGGTACACATATACCCCCCCCCCCAGTGCCACATATGCCCCTAGGGCCAGATATTCCCCCACAGTGCCAAATATACCCCCCCAGTGCCACATATGCCCCCAGTGCCAGATATTGCCCCACAGTGCCAAATATAACCCCCCCATGTGCCAGGTACACATATACCCCCGCCAGTGCCACATATGCCCCCAGTGCCAGATATTCCCCCACAGTGCCAAATATACCCCCGCAATACCACATATGCCCCCAGTGCCAGATACTCCCCCACAGTGCCAAATATAAACCCCCCATGTGCCAGGTACACATATACCCCCCCAGTGCCAGATATTCCCCCACAATGCCCGCCCCCCGCTGTTTTGTTTTGGAGAGACATGGAGGGCACAGCGCGCGCCTCTACTGTGTCCCTCCTGCGGGTCTGTTAAAGGAAGTGCTGGTTCGTGAGCCAATCAGAGCTCACGAACGGCACTTCCTTTATTAGACCCGCCAGAGATGCAGGAGGGACATGGGAGAGGCGCGCGCTGTGCCCTCCATGTCCCTCCATACAGCAGGGAGGGTTAGTGACAACAGATTGACATGCGGACGCTCGTCTGCATGTCAATCTGCTCTAAATCAGTGGCAGCGCCCCCGCAGCCCCTCGCCCCCAAGCCACCGCGAGGACTGTGGGGGCAGTAGTTATGCCATTGGCTATAATAGAACAGTGTCCCTCATTGTCACAGTGTGCATTTGGGTTCTTTCTCATCATATACTGAAATGTAAAATGGGTACAATCAATGTGAAGCTGTTACTCCGCTGTGCAATTAAATTTTCAGGTCAGACAAATCATTTTGGACATGAAAGATAGTTAATAAAAAGCCACAGGACCCAGTGCCCCAGGCACCGTGTAGTGCCTATATGAATTTCACTACTAGCTTATTTGTTTGTGCTGTGGTGGAGAGAATTTAAGTTTTTGCGATTGGTTAGGTGTTTAGATGGGTGCACTCTTTACTTATTATAGGCCAGCTGGAAAATGACCCATCCAGGCGTGCTTCTCAGGAGAGTTGAATACCACCGGATGATTTGCATGCATGTTCTTGTTGTATTCTGTCTTTATGTATTCTAGATGATTTCCACCATACTCATTTTAATTAACTTAATTTAATACTCAGAAAATTGCAAGAATTTAAGTGGCTGATGTCAAAATAAATTTGACCTAAAATATGTCCAACTCTGGTTGTCTGTGTCTTTGTTTATGCACGGTCGAGTCCATTATTATGACCACCTCCTAAATTTGGCATCTCATGAAGTTTGTCACAAATAGTGCACTGGCTTGGTAGGTATATAATGTGTGCGATAGTCCGTCTGCACACATATTACTGGTTGCTGTCATGGGTTAAAGGGGTAATTTATCTGAATTGCAAAAAAGGATGATTTATGCCTTTTGGGCCCAGGGTGGCAGTATTTCTGACAGCGCAGTTTGTGAACTGTCTACATGCTGCTGTGGTGAAGGTGTATCATGAGTGGACAATTGGCACCATTAATAACCAACTTGGAAACTGCGGAGCACCACGTGCCATTGATGTGAGAGGTGAACGTCAGCTACAAAGGTGCATGAGAGCCAACCGCCATGCTACAGTGGAGCAGCTCACCATCAAAATGAACCTGGGATCATTACACTTTCTTACATCAATTACAATATTAAATCATAGGATTGTGTTTCTCCATTCAATCAAATCAAGAAAAAGAAACACTTTAATGCAGATATAATAAAAAAAATATATATTATTAGTTTTTTACAGCAAGGAACTATTAATAATGCTGTGTAGCTTGGGCCTGTCAACCACCAGAACCATAGTTGGGAATTACAAAACACCTTTGTGGTTATAAACAGCTGTGTCTCTAAGCTATGTAAAAATAAAACACTTACTGTACAAAGGTATTATTGATTTGATCAACACATGGTGAATTGGCCACATCTTCACCTTTTTTTAATACATATTTAAAATATTGTTTATATACACAACACATCAATTTGCTAAATATTTAAAAAATATAGATCTAGAAAAGTATGAGAGCAGTTAGAATTTTTGTTTAAAAAGACACTTTTGCACACCACTTAAACTGTAAATGATTTTTTTAAGCTACCTACAGTAATTCAATTATTTATTATGACCTGTGTTCATGTAAATTACATGTTTTCATGTGTACATCAATTAACATATATTTGTATAACAAAATGTGTGCATTACTGTCTTTAAATAGATTGATGAGCACATTCCATTATTAATACCAGTGTAGGGTTTGGTATCCAGTCTAGAGATCTACACTAAAAAAAGGTCTACAGTCCATAGTTCTACCACTAATGGTAGACAAACATTAGGTCGACAGGACCAAAATGTCAACTTACAAAAGGAAGACAATTCAACAGGTCTACAGGGTCAAAATGCTGACATGACAATGGTTGACACACATATGGTAGATACAAGTTTTTCTATTTATTTTTTGAAAACTTTTTCATTCTTTACCATCCATGTGGACTACGATTGGGAATAGTAACATGTGCCTAACACTGCAGTAGTGGAGTTAGGCACCTTGGCCAATGCGGGTGGATGCTTTACGTTAATGGGGCTTCTTTGTGGCAGAAAAGTGACAAACCCCCCCCACCCAAAAAAAACTAAATTGTGTCTACCTTTTTTGTTTTGACCATTTCCATGTCGACCTTTTCACCCTGTCGACCTTTCCCCACTGTCTACTTATTATATGTCGACCTTTTCACCCTGTCGATCTTTTGACTCTGTCGACCTATTGCACGTCTACCATTAGTTGTAGACCTATTGACTGTAGACCTTTTTAGTGTAGATCTAATAATCCCCACCCATGGGTTTGATGCCTGTGGGATAAACCAAAAATGAATCTACAGTAAATATTATCGTATTGTTATACTGTTCCTATTCTATCTATTTGTGTTCAAAATGAGATATTAACCAACAGGGGCATATGGATGAAAAGCTTCATGGGGGAATGGGATTCGGGGGGCAAAATGCCAAGGACTATTTTAGGTCCTGGAGCCCCTTTTTTCACGTTTGGTATTTCATTTTACAACAGTAACTGCAGATATACAAAGACTCCCAATTCTATGTTAATTTTTGTCACTGTTTCTGGTGTTGGCCAACCCGTTTAATTGTTTATTTTACTATAAAAATGTAGTTATGCATTATTATCTAAATATTATTATTAATATTAACTACCAATCAGTACAAATTATGTTGCTCATCTTAAAAAAAAAAAAAAAAAAATCATAGTGAAAAATCCAGGTTTTATTCAGATTTCATTGCCAATCTATCTCATTTGATTGGGAGTATTTTTAAATCTATAGTCACTACCTTACTGGTTATTTATTAAATGTTTATGAATGGAACACTTAGAGCTTTTTAAATCAATCAATCGATTAATCAATCCGTATACCAAGGCAATCTACTGTATATTATTTATTTATTTATTAACAGTTTCTTATATAGCGCAGCAAATTCCATTGCACTTTACAATTGGAAATAACACTGATATAACAAACTGGGTAATAACAAACAGTCATAGAGGTAGGAAGGCCCTGCTCGCAAGCTTACAATCTATAGGGAAATAGCCATGTATCTTTTGCATAGTTGTCCGCCTGATTGCAAAGGTCATACAGCATTGCTGAACCGAGTTTGAGAGGAAGGGAAAGTGAAGAATGAGAAGACATGTGAGGATATGTGTGGACTGTACAGAGTGGATGCAATTTTATAGGAAGGTTTATGAAAGTTATGTGGGCGGTTCTGTAATTTGATATGCTTGCCTAAAGAGGTGAGCTTTCAGGGAACGCTTGAAGACTATAGGAGAGTCTTATTGTGCATGGTAGGGCATTCCACAGACTGGGTGCAGCCCGATGAAAGTCCTGCAATCATGAGTGGGAGCGAGTAATGATTGTGGATGAGAGACACAGGTCTTGTGAAGAGCGCAGAGGTCGGGTTGGGAGATATTTTGAGATAAGCGAAGTGATGTACGTTGGTGTAGTTTGGTTAATGGCCTTGTGTGTGAGTTTAAGTATTTTATATTAAATATGGTAGAATACAGGTAACCAATGGAGGGACTGACAGAGTGGATCTGCAGACGATGAACATCTATCGAGGAAGATTAGCCTCGCCACTGCATTCAGAATGGATTGTAGTGGTAAGAGTCTTGTTTTGGGAAGACCAGATAGGAGACTATTGCAATAATCAATGCGGGAGATAATGAGAGCGTGGATTAGAGTTTTAGCAGTGTCTTGTGTAAGGTATGGTCGTATTTTGGATATGTTTTTTAGATGCATGTAACATGGTCTTGAGACAGATTGAATGTGGGGAGCAAAGGACAGATCAGAGTCGAGGATGACACCTGGGCAGCGAGCTTGTGAGGTAGGGTAGATAGTCGAGTTTTCAAAAGTGATAGAGATATCAGGTTGGTACCTATTATTGTCCCATGGAAATATAATTAACTCTGTCTTTGAAATATTAAGTTTGAGGTGGTGAGATGTCATCCAGGATGAAATGTCAGAAAGGCATTCAGTGACACGGCCCAGTACAGATAGGGACAAGTCATGGTAGGATAGGTAGATTTGAGTATCATCTGCGTACAGATGATACTGAAATTCAAAAGAACTGATTAGTTTACCAAGAGATGAGGTATAGATAGAGAAAAACAGAGGACCCAAGACTGAGCCTTGCGGTACTCCAACTAAAAGAGATAGCAAAGAGGAGGTAGATTCAGAGAAGCGAACACTGAAGGAGTGATTAGATAGGTAGGATAGGAACCAACAAAGGCCTGTGTCTTTAAGACCTAGGGGTTGTAGTGTTTGTATGAGAAGAGAGTGGTCAACAGTGTAAATTGCAGCAGATAGATCAAGAAGAATAAGTAGTAAGTAATGGCCTTTAGACTTCGTAGTGACCAAATCATTAACCACTTTAGTCAATGCTGTCTCTGTGGAGTGTTGGGAATGGAAGCCTGACTGAAGTGGGTCCAATAAAGTGTGTGAGTTAAGAAAGTGTGTGAGTCGAGTGTAGGCAAGTCTCTCAAGAAGCTTAGAGAGACAGGGGAGCTGAGAGATAGGGCAGTAGTTTGAGAGAGCATTAGGGTCAGAATTTTGTTTTTATTAAATGGGAGTAATCACTGCATGCTTTAAGAGTGAAGGAAAAATACCAGTAGAGAGAGAGATAGATTACAAATGTTAGTTAAGGTAGGAATGAGCACCAGAGACAGAGCTTTACTTATTTGTGAGGGTAAATGATCAAGAGGAGAGGTAGTAGAGAAGCAGGATGAGAAGAGTGATGATACTTCATCTTCACTTGTGGGATCAAATGAAGAAAGAATATTAAAGAACATTTGGTAATTACAGTGAATTCAGAAAGTATTCACAGCACTTCACTTTTGCCACATTTTATGTTACAGCCTTATTCCATAATGGAATAAATTCATTTTCCCCTCAAAATTCTACACAAAACACCCCACAATGACAATGTGAAAAAGTTTTTTTTTTTTAGATTTATGTAAATTTATTAAAAATAAAAAATGAAGAAATCACATGTACATAAGTATTCATAGCCTTTGGAGGAAACCAGGCACCACTCATCACCAGGCCAATACCATCCCTACAGTGAAGCATGGTGGTGGCAGCATCATGCTGTGGGGAGGTTTTTCAGCAGCAGGAACTGGGATACTAGTCAGGATAGAGGGAAAGATGAATGCAGCAATGTACAGAGACATCCTGCTCCACAGCGCTCCTGATCTCAGACTGAGGCGATGGTTCATCTTTCAGCAGGAAAACGACCCTAAGCACACAGCCAAGATATCAAAGGATTGGCTTGAGTGGCCCAGCCAGAGCCCAGACTTCAATCCGATGGAACATCTCTGGAGAGATCTGAGAATGGCTGTGCCTTGACACTTCCCATCCAACCTGATGGAGCTTGAGAGGTGCTGCAAAGAGGAATGGGCAAAACTGCCCAAAGATGGGTGTGCCAAGTTTGTGGCATCATATTCAAAAATACTTGAGGCTGTTATTGCTGCCAAAAGGTGCATGAACAACGTATTGAGCAAAGGTTGTGAATACTTATGTACATGTGATTTCTTAGTTTTTAATTTTTAATAAATTAGCAAAAATAAAAAAATTCACATTGTCATTATGGGGTATTGTGTGTACAATTTTGAGGGCAAAAAAAATTATTTATTCCATTTTGGAATAAGGCTGTAAAACATAACAAAACGTAGAAGTCTAAGACCGAGCTGATCATCTTCCCTCCCTCCCGCATAACCTCACCTCCTACAATCTCATTATCTATTGATGGCACTACTATCTCTAGCCCCCAAGTGCGCTGTCTTGGAGTAATCCTTGACTCTTCACTCTCCTTCAAACCACACATTCAGCACCTCTCACAAACCTGCCATATTTCATCTGAAAATTATTTCCAGGATCAGACCCCTTCTGACCCAGGATGTTACTAAGACTCTTATCCACTCACTGGTCATCTCCATACTGGACTACTGTAATCTCCTTCTGACTGGCATTCCTGACAAATACCTCTCTCCACTCCAATCTATCCTCAATGCTGCTGCCTGGCTCATCTTACTCACCAAACACACTACGTCCACCTCTCCTCTCCTACTAGACCTTCACTGGCTCTCCTTCCCTTTCAGAATCCATTTCAAGCTTCTCACACTCGCTTACAAAGCCCTCACCCACTCCTCTCCCATCTACATCTCTGACCTTATCTCCCTTTACACTCCCACCCATCCTCTTTGCTCTGCTAATGCATGCCGACTCTCCTGCCTACGGATTACTTCCACCCACTCCTACCTCCAAGATTTCTCACGTGCTGCACCACTTCTCTGGAATTCCCTACCTCTCCCCCTCAGACTCTCCACCTCTCTACAAAACTTCAAACGGGCTCTCAAGACCCACTTCTTCTCCAAACCCAGCCAAATCTCATCCTAACCCTCTGTCCTACGCTCTCTATGTACCCCATCTGTGTCACCCCTGTCTGTCTACCCCTCCCCTATAGAATGTAAGCTCTCATGAGCAGGGCCCTCTTCCCTCATGTGTTATCCTTTCTTACTTTAATAATCTTCAACTGCACCAAATCCAGCAGTCTTCTGCCACCTGATACTTATTCCAGTATCATCTGCTGATGTAGCTATGTTTATTTTTACCCTGTACTTGTCCTATACTGTCATCAACTGTAAGTTGCTGTTTTCCTGTTTGATTATTTGTTTATGTACTCTTTAATTGGGTGCTGCGGAACCCTTGTGGCGCCACATATATAAAGGATAATAATAATAATAAAAAGTAAAGTGGTGTGAATACTTTCCGGATGCACTGTATACTAAGACAATCTTCAGTCAATGGGAAGTGCAGCTTCCTGTACTCATGTGTCTGCTTAAGCTTACTGGTAATTGTGATAGCAAAATGAGTGGGGCTTCTAAGAGAAAAAAAAGTTTTGCAAGAAGATAATGTTTGCAGAACAAACATGAAGTTAACTTCAATTTTGGTAAACAGAAACAACAACATTTGGTGAGTTCAATTAAAGCTATTATTGCTTCATCCACATTTTCATTTCATTTATCCCCATATGCTTTTGTGTAGAAGCTCATGGGGAGACTACAAAACACAGTCTTTGCCCTGCCATCATAAATTATGGTGTGGGGGCAACTGCACCATTTGCATCCCTACCCCCCCCCAGTAAGTTGTAGCCATATATTAATGGAAACGGTATCCTTTCAATGTCAACTGTCAGATGTTGCAGATTCATTCTTATTAGGAGTGAATATGTTTTTAGGCTTAATATTTCCAAGCAATCAGGGGATGTTGTGTAAGTAATATTTTGTTTTGATTATACTATCCTGACAAGTGTTTTCTGATCCCACTAAAGTAATTGGTGTTTCTAACAAAAATAAATGATGATGTTCATATAAAAAAATTAATTCTGCACTTCATTGTTGGAGAAGGTGGAACAGAATGACAATATTCAGTAGTGTGGCTCTTTCTGAATTATTTATCTGTAGTGTTGTTCCAATAATTGAAAAATATGAGGTGCAGTTCTCATAAGTATTTAAATAAACAATCCCAGGTGTTCATTTTCATTCACATCCTTTTGGTCAGTTGGTGTCCCAATGTATAACATTCAATGCACTCTACACAATGCATGTTAGATTTAAGAAGTGAGTAAGATTAGAACAATCAATTACGACACTTGTAAATAAGCTGCAGCCCCATTCTCAAATATTGGGTTAGTTACTATAATATGGTACGGGGGTTTTGCAAACACCATAATAGTCCAATCATTTATATGTTGCAGTGACAATTAGGAGCTGATTGTCTGGTACTTTATATCTGTACACTTTATCTCCATCCAAGTCTTAGTAAATAGACCCCTAGGTGTGATATTAGTAAATTATAATGCCATTGCTTATAAATTAACATGGGTTTGCTGTTAACTTCATAACTTATAGGTGCAATGTTAAGGATCACAGAGAAAATATGGAATAAACACATATCCCTGCAGGGATATACAACACACACTTGTGTGTCCTGACTTTTAACTTTAGCAGAGCCACATTCTGGCTGTCGCTGGTCTAATGTATGATATATAGGTATTGTCAGGTAAGAATCTTTGTACAGCAGAGAAACTGACGTACAATTCGCTACTATGTCGCTTTGTAAGATATCTCTAATAAGCAATATAGAACATTTGGGAATGTCTTATTTTTTAAGAATATCATCCAGCAAGCCTTTTCATGTTCTCCATCAAAATTTTTTTTTTTATAAAGGTGATGAATCCAAATTTAAACTTTGAGACGTGGTGCCAGTATTGTCTATATAATTAAGGTCAGACCGTTCATTAAAAGCCTTTTCCAACACGGCTGGTAAGGACTTTAGAAAGTTTTTCTTGAAATCATGGGAAAAGAAGACATAGAGTAAGGGGTTGATGCAGCTGCTGAAGTAAGCCAAGCAGATGAATATTTCTGTAAGGATAATATCAATTCGCTGGTATTTTATATTTATTAATGGCCATGTGTTATATGGAAACCAGCAGACGAAGAAGCATACTATGACTGCAGTGATAACTCGGAAAGGTCTGTGAGACCGATTTGATTTCCTAATTACTCTTATCTTTAATAAAATCAGACCATATGATATTACAATGATGGCAAATGGGAATGCAAACATACAAATATTTCTTGTGATAAACATTGCCTTTTTCTTTTTTGCCAGTTTGGCTTCTTTAGTATTCTGATATTTAGGAAAACACTCAGTGACATCATCAAGCCCATGGTTAAACACCAGATGAGGGATACTAATAAGTAGACACAGCAACCAAACCAGTACAGCTATCATGGTGGCTAACCTGGGCGTTCTGTGTAATTTGGTCCAAACTGGCCAACAAATGGAGACAAGTCGATCAATGCTGATGACGGTCATGAAATAGACACTGCTCAACATGTTTATGAAGAGAATTGTTATACCAGCCTTACATAGGAAGTGATCATAAGGAATGTCCCAATACAAAGCCCACTCAGATATACGTAAAGGGAGAGAAATACATGTGAAAAAGTCAGCAAAAGCCAAGTTTAGGAACCACACGGCACTGACTGTCTTCATCTTGAAGCCGGCAATCCAGATGACCAAACCATTCCCAATTGTCCCCAAAAATATAGTTAAGCTGTACCATATGATGGACATTGCTCTGATAATATTTATTACAGTGGAAGTATCTCGTGGAGACAGCCAATAGTCATCATCGGGATAGCTGTAATTGAACCAGTTGTCTCCAGTAGTATTCCTACAAAAATAGTGGACAAATTTACTCAACAGTGTAAGTTGACATTTACTTTCATTACTATAATTGAACAAGTACTATAGATTTTTGAGATTTTGCTATGTACTGTAGCTATATTGACAAAATAGTGGTTTAGGCCAGTGGTTCCCAAACTTTTTTGAGTCACAGTTCCCTAGAGTATCAGCATTTTTTCCATGGACCTCCTAGGCCCAAAGTTTCTTATTAAGAAATTCAGCAAAAAATATTGCATTAAGTAAATTTAACTTATTGGTCATTCTTAGAGTGAGTCCTGTGGTGGTGAACATGGTTGCAAATCTGTTTGTCCACTCCATTGAATAACAGCAACCAGAACTGGTTTTACCTATTGTATTGACCATAAATAATTTAAGTTGGTCCTGGACAACCAACCAAAGGAACCCCTGCAAGTGCTCTGTAGTACCCCAGGGTGCCATGACACCCAGTTTAGGAACCACTAGCTTAGGAATATTGTGAATCTAAGATGAAACCGCTCCATTCCTCATATTCAGCATAAGGAAACTATTTACTCTACTTTTTCTTTTCTATGTCCATAATGAATACAAATTTGTGTGAGTTGAAAAAAAATCCTTAAGCATTTCTTGTTTTACACAAATTTTAAATTAGCGCTGTGGATGTTGTAAGTGAATGGAATAAGTAGTTTTACAATCAAAGCATTAATAGATTTGGGAGTATGTTATGCCACTGTACACCAACCCCTTTCACCACTTATTGCAACATACAGATCTGCTGCAGTCATGTGATACAGCCATTCTAGTCATGCCATCATGTGACTCGGTAGCGCTGAGCGTCATTTTGTGCAACTGTTCCATTTAAATGCATCTTAATCACATTGCTATGTGATTAAGATGCACTAGAAGCTTATGCTGATTACAAATGATATGCAGCATGCCTATATTCTGTGCGTCAATGTAGCTATATCTACATACTGTACAAAATGGTATATTACAGTCAGAGGCATTTCTAAGGAGGAGAGGACTCCGTGTGTGGGACCCTTCCTCTCCTGTAGCCATCACCACCGCTGTTAGCGCTCTCAGCACTGAAACTCTGGCACAGTGCCATAGTCTACAGCACATGTGCAGGACTCTGACAAAAAATGGCCTCCGCGCCATTTATTTTTCGGAGTCCTGCACATGCGCTGTTGACTCTTGCACTGTGCCGGGAGTCTCTAGTGCTCAGTGCGCTAGCAGTGACGGTGACGGCTATGGGAGAGGAGGTGTCCCACACACAGTCACCGATGGACGCCGGAAATGTGAGTATAGAAGAAATGGGTGCAGTGTGTGCAGTGTGGGCCCCCTCTGAACCTAGGGGCCTGTGTGCACTGCACACACTGCACCCATTATAGATACGCCACTGATTACAGTGTTTTCATGGAAATCACTGTAACGTAGCATTTCATATGCAGATACAGGAGCAGTCACACACAGAATATAGGCATGCCACATATCATTTTATAGTCATATCATAGTCCGACGTTAGCAGAGCTGCCTGCTGAGTCACGCTAGGCACTTCCTGCTGCATGAAGTATTGAGGTAAGATGTATGAGAACACATATGTCTATATTCACATCATGAGAGACCACTTATGTACGTTTCTTTACGTCTGTACTTAGTGTAATTCCTATTAATAAATAGAAAGTCATATGAAAGAAATATCACAAAATAATTGTCCTATTTCATGTCTTCATTAAATCAATAAAACATTGGTAAATTTATTTGAAACTTGATGTCAAGTGCCTGGTGCTTCCGTATACAGATAAGTGGTTTGGATTTCCTGAAAACTGAACACACCCGAACTTTGGGGTTTTGAGTCAAATCGAGTCCTGCTCAGGTAATCCCACCAAGTTCTAATCTCGGATCTACAAACTGTGTCTCATCTGTTTTAAATGGCACGTAAGTCCTTTCTCATTATTTCATTGTTGTGTTTTTGTTTTGGATTTGCAAACCCACTCTCAAGTAATTTGGGTATGTTTTTGGGTTTGGTTTTTCTTTTGGGTTCTATAAAAATCAATAAAAACAACTAAAACCATGTATCTTGGACCTCGTTTTGTTCCTGTAGCATAAATAACATCAGTAACATTATTTTCCAGTTCATTTTACCACTTCACCATACAGTACACTGTCCTAAGTGAAATGGTATCTGAAATCCTGAAGGACGCACTTACATGCAACACAACCCTCGAGATTCAGTTGTAAAATCTGAGTTCTGGACTTGAAGGAAGACCCAACTCGGCATTTTGGCCCTTATTCAGATCTGATCGCTGGGCTGCGATCAGATAGTCGCCGCCTACAGGTTGAGGGGAAAAAGCTGTGCAAGTGTGTGATCGCTTCATTAGCAGAGCTGCACAAACATAAGTTTGTGCAGTCTCTGCGCAGCCCAGGACTTACTCAGCCGCTGCAATTGTTTCCTGTTGATCAGGGCCGGAACTGACGTCAGACACCCTCCCTCCAACACCTGATCCTGCCTGCGTTTTTCCAGACACTCCTTGAAAACGGTCAGTTGCCACCCACGAATGGCCTCTTCCTGTCAATCTGCTAGCGAATGTCCGTGCGTTCAGATTTTTCGCACCATCCCGTTACTAGCCACTGTTGCCCGGTGATGTTGTACAATGTGCTGGCGCATTGCGGCTCACAGACATGCGCAGTTCATATCTGATCGCATGCTGTGCGAAAACGCACAGCAGCGATCAGATCTGAATTGCCCCCTTAGTCTATTCGGATCTCCAAAATTGATCTGAGCATGGACTCGGTTCTACTCAGATCCCCAAAGTTTGGATGTGCTCAGTTTTCAAGAAACCTGAATTGTTAACTTCTAACACCTGTTTTTTACTGTTACTAGTTTAAATGATAATCCACTATTGAAATAGTCCCACATTTTCTCTGTTACACATATAGTATATGTGCCATCTTAGCTCACAGAATTTCATTGATAGATTCTTTAGCGTAGTGTACTTAAACACATAAATACTGTAGGCAGACATACTTATTCGACCAATATCTGGGCAACGTCATAATCTTTTAAACTTCTACAATTAAGATATGATGTTGGGCTGATAATGTTACAGTGGCTCATTCTGAGTTGGACGAAGCTGCATCTTTGAGTGCATCTTCTTCCGGTCGCACATCTACGACATTATGCAAATGCTGCTACAAAGCCCTTTCCTGATGTACATCCATGTGAATAAGTGTGCAAGGACTGAGATGCCACTGATGGTGAAATAGCACTTTGGATTCATCATCGGTCACGGGGACATGACTTGCATGAGCCCTACGGCAGGTGCAGATTTTCCATCTGAGTATGGCCGCCTATGTCAGCGATTTAGTGTCTGTCTACACAAACTCTTCAGAGATACTCCAATAACACACCCATTAGATGGAACACCTCCCAGTCACTGCCCAGGAATGACAAATACACCTTCAATGTATTTCTCTGTGCTTGTATCTGAAAGCACAACTGCAACTCTGAATTAACCCAATCGGGATACAGGCACAGAGTGACATGGAAGTGCAGAACAAAAATTGCATAATGAGTGTAATCCCAGCTAGTGCATTTGATGGGGACAATATTGTAATTTTTGAAAATTATTTCTGAAAAGTGTATTTAATATAGTAGATACTGTATAAAATAGCTATATATGAAACAAGAGGTGATACTATACTTACGTGTGATCATAGTCATATTCCCTTTCACTCTGATATACCATTCTATTATCCAAACCAGGATTCCACTTGGTCTCTTTTACACTGTAAGTGGAATCATAAAATAAAAAAAAACAATAAAAATGACACTAAGCAGTACACATTTGTAATCAAGTCGCGGATGAATTTGCCATATGATACTGTACATTCATATTAAATATTCAAGTTCTATGTTTGTGAATATTGTGTGCAGATGAGAAGGTTTGGATTTCTACAAGACAAAACCACCCGAACTTAGGGGATATGAGTCAAACTGAGCCCCAGCTTTGGGTCTTCCGGCCAAACTTGGATCCAAAAACAAGGAAAAATGTAATCTTCCCGGCATCGGATCTCACAGATTTTGGTTTGCATAATGTTCCTTCCTCATGATTCGGGTGCCATTTCACACAAGATGCTGGAGGAAGAGGGTGTGGGACTGAGAGACAGGACACACACCAGTGTCAGTGGCCAGAGGAAGAATGTGTGGGACTGTGGGTTCTGTGTGAGACTCATTGGTAAATTTCCCATTAGGCGCATGAGGCAGGTGCCTAGGGGTGGCACTTGTTGAGTGGAGGCACTTGGATACTTGATTTAGTACTGTTAGACCGAAATTTGCCAGTAACTGCAAAAATCTTTCCACCCTACTGTACCATGTGGCATCTTGTAAACTGTCCTAGGGTAGGACTCCCCTTGTAAACTGTCCTACGTAGTAAAAATGCATAAATAATTCCAAATAAAACAAAATGCCATAGTTCTTTGCTTTATTATTATTATCATAGATGGAGCCATGCTACCCTGGCTCCGGGCGAGCCCAACGACGAGAGCATCTCCTTCCGGGTGGGCTTGCACGCCCGCAATGGAGATGCACCCCATTCTAGTGAATGGGAGAGCATCTCCATCTGGGCATGCATGCCGAGATGGAGATGCACCCCATTCACTAGGATGGGAGGGTCTCTGCACACTCCCAGTGTGACTAGGTGGACGAATTGCCTAGTCACGCCGGGAATGCACGCCTGCAATGGAGCCGCCTCAGATGAGCGTTGCTCCATCTGTATATTAAGTTGAAAATCATCAAATGAGGGCTTACAACCAATCAATGAAAATAATAAGCCATTACTGTTGTCTCTATGGGTGACCCCTAAATCCACCCCTGGTTGAAGGACACATACCAGTGGCAGTGACTAGAGGAGTAGGGTGTGGGACTGTGGGCTTGGTGTTGGACTGTGGGCTCTGAGAGGCAATGTGTTGTATGCTTATGCACTGTATTAAAAAAACAGTTATGTGTTCAAGCACGGTGTTAAACATAAATACAAATAAAACTGTTGTGTGTTCAATATCATGTCAACCTTCTGAACCTGTTGACCTAATGCAGTGTCTACCTTTTACCTGACAACCTTTTGGCCCTGTCGATCATTTGAGGACTGTCTATCTTTACTGTTCAGTAAATGTATCAACTGGATACTGTAACCTATTCTATATTGTGGAGTCTTACTTGTCTAAAAAAAAGGGGAGTCCTGAGTACTCTTATTCCCACACTCTCACACTCAATGCAGTTTTGTTTTGTGTAAGTAATTTAACATTCTGAGGAAATGGAGATCTAGTCACGACTGCATGTAATTCTGGAATATATATGCATTGACTGATAAAGATACTTAAATACCTCCAGTATACTGTAGACCAGGCATGTCCAAACTGCAGCCCTCCAGCTGTTGAGAAACTACACATCCCAGCATGCCCCGACACAGCTTTAGCATTCTCTGACAGCAAAACTGTCAGGGCATGCTGGGATATGTAGTTTGTCAACAGCTGGAGGGCCACAGTTTGGACATGCCTGCTGTAGACAAATGTAATTTCCAGTCTGTTCTAGTAACATGATACTTAGGGTTCACTACGGCTGGCCGGCGGTCGGGCTCCCGGCGCCCAGCATACCGGCGCCGGGAGCCCGACCGCCGGCTGACCGACAGTGTGGCGAGCGCAAATGAGCCCCTTGCGGGCTCGCTGCGCTCGCCACGCTACGGGCACGGTGGCGCGCTACGCGCGCCACACTATTTTATTCTCCCTCTATGGGGGTCGTGGACCCCCACGAGGGAAAATAAGTGTCGGTATGCCGGCGGTCGGGCTCCCGGCGCCGGTATACTGAGCGCCGGGAGCCCGACCGCCGGCATACAGAATGCCACCCGATACTTAAATACCTCCAGTATACTGTAGACAAATGTAATTTCCAGTCTGTTTTAGTAACATAATATATCTATCTTAAAACTAAAGTAAAAAAATTGTGAACAATGCAAAACTAAAGATCACAGAAAAGTTGACCTTTAGATACTTTTAGTATAAATAAAGTTGTGGAAAACGTAAAGTGAAATAAAATACTACAGATGTACAAAGCACAAAATTGACATTGGTTGAGTGTTCTTATCTTATTGCATTTCACCATTCCTGAGTTAACATTTTAAAATTGAAAAAGCATAAATGGAATGACAATTTTATTTGCATCTCCATAAATGCAAAATCTATTTCCCAGGTGTAAATATAATCTTTTACTGTAGCTGAGATTATTCCTCACTCTTAATTATGCTCTATGGCCTTCATTCCAAGTTGATCGCTCACTAGCTACTTTTAGCAGCCGTGCAAACGCATAGTCGCCACCCACGGGGGAGTGTATTTTTACTTTGCAAGTGTGCGAATGCCTGTGCAGCCGAGTGAGTACAAACACATTTTGTGCAGAACAAGACCAGCCCTGTAGTTACTTATTCTATGCGATGATTGCAGCGATGAGTGTCCCGGAATTGACGTCAGATACCCGCCCTGGAAACGCCCGGACCCGCCTGCGTTTTTCCAAACACTCCCTGAAAACGGTTAGTTGACACCCATAATCACCCTCTTCCTGTCAATCTCCTTGCGATCAGCTGTATGAATGTAATCGTCACTATAAGCAGTGCAAAACTACGATGCTTTTTGTACACATACACCGCACGTGCGCATTGCGCTCCATACGCATGCCTAGTTTTGCTGTTTTTTTAAATGATCGCTATACAGCGAACATCGGCAGCTAGCGATCAACTCGGAATGACCCTCTATATGTGTTGTAATCTCCCTACAGAACTAACTCTAAATGTGACTTACCTCTCTGTCCTTGTGTGAGCGTCTTGGCGTTTATAGTACTCCTCTCTCAGTACAGCTTGAGGAAAACTTGTTTTGTATTATAATTGGCTGGTACAGAAAACACATTTTGTTTGAAGATTGTACAACGACAATCAAATGTTTTTCATTTGATATTAAAGTTTATCACAAAGAGTTTATCACAAGGATTTAGTAGTTATTGAAGATTAGTACTGTAGATTTATATCGGGTCAGAGAGGAGACAGTAAATTTACTGTGTGCAATATAAAACTCAGATCATTGAGAGGTTGATGACCAATGCTTACTCAATACCAAGCACGGTTCATATAGAGACACATCCCTTATTTCAGCTAATTCCATTCATTTTATACAGTTTTCCTAAACCTTAGTTTATCATGGGTGTGGTATGTTAGGTAAATAGTTACAGTATCATGTCAATGAGCATCAGATTAACATGAGAACGTCAACATGGTCAAAATGTTGACATGAAGCATGTCAACGTACTAAGTATGCTAACAGTGACCATGTCAACATAAATGTCCACACTGATGGCATTTTTACATGATAGCATGTTGACTTAATACTGCTGGTGGCCCAAAGGTCACTTACCTGGTTCCAACTGCTTCAGAGGCTCCGGCATGAATTCCAGGTCATATGACTGTCACTAGCAGCACAGCGGTCTCATGGAATGGCAGTTTTGGTAAGTTTTTTATGCCTATCCCTACCCCACCCCAGTGCCTAAGCCTAACCTCCCCTAGTGCATAGTATTAACTCCCCTGGCAGTGCCAAAACCCAACCATCAGCGTCCTGAAAATGTCAACATTTTACAGGGATACATTTTGAACATGTCAACATTCTGAGGATATCAATAGGGTGCCTGTTGACATGTTGAACCATTTCTAGTTTTGGCATTGTGAGATAAATATTATGAATGTTGACATGGTAACTATCGACAACGTGACTGGATCCCATTTTGCATAAACTATGCCTAATTTATGAAGAGTAGACTTGCTGAGGCGCAGAGCAACACCGTCTTTGGATTTTCCATATATAGTAATTTAACTGGTGCTGGTGCGTAGATTTGGAACAGGGCATTGAGTTTTGGAAGAAAGATAAAGGAGTTTGCAGAGCAGCCGATGGGACACACACAGTCACAGACACAGAATTTGATGACAGATAAGAACCACTTGGCCCATCTAGTCTGCCTTAAACACATGTACATACAGTACACACACACACACACACACACACACACACACACACTAGGGTTTATTTTTTGTCAGGAGCCAATTAACCTACCAGTATATTTTTGTATTGTGGGAGGAAACCGGAGTACCCAAAGGAAACCATGCAAGCACAGGGAGACTATACAAACTCCACACAGGAAGAGCTATGGTGGGTATTAAACCCATGACCTCAGTGCTCTTTAGGCAGTAATGATATCCGTTACACCATCCGTACTGCCTGTTTCTAATGCAGTGTCAGTAACCAGAGCCTCCATAGGTATGAAATGCACACATTCTGAGGATGGCGTAAACTTAAAGAGGGATAGAAATAGAGAGGAAAGAAGACTCTATTTTGGGGGCACTCTTAGAAATACAGGACAGGGTTATTGTTGTCCTAGTTGTCATAAAACATAACCTTTATTTATTAATTTAAAATATAACAATGTGACAAACATAACATAAAAAATTACACAGTGAACTAAAGCCCTCATTCCGAGTTGATCGCTCAGTAAATTTCTTCGCATCGCAGCGTTTTTCTGCTTAGTACGCATGCGCAATGTTCGCACTGCGACTGCGCCAAGTAATTTAACAATGAAGATAGTATTTTTACTCAGGGCTTTTTCTTCGCACCGGCGATCGTAGTGTGATTGACAGGAAATGGGTGTTACTGGGCGGAAACATGGCGTTTTAGGGGCGTGTGGATAAAAACGCTACCGTTTCCGGAAAAAACGCAGGAGTGGCCGGAGAAACGGGGGAGTGTCTGAGTGAACGCTGGGTGTGTTTGTGACGTCAAACCAGGAACGACAAGCACTGAACTGATCGCAGATGCCAAGTAAGTGTGAAGCTACTCTGAAACTGCTAAGCAATTTGTAATCGCAAAATTGCGAATACTTCGTTCGCATTTTTAAGAAGCTAAGATACACTCCCAGTAGGCGAGGCTTAGCGTGAGCAACTCTGCTAAATTCGCCTTGCGAGCGATCAACTCGGAATGAGGGCCTAAATACTATAGTATTACTGCAACACAACTAATCATATGTGTTGATTAACCAAACAATTTTGTTTATTAATAATTAAATCAATCAATACCCCCTGTAGGTATGCCACTACCATATAACTTGTTGTGAACTTCACAAATGTGGCTGCTCCCTAGATTATTATTGGTGATGATAAGAGTATATAAGAATATATCCCTCACTGAAAAAAGGTTTTATTATAGTTTGTAGGGAATGACCGTCTCAGCATACATAGACAGTAAAAATCTGCTATCAGTGTCACATGACAGGTTTGACACCTTCAATATCTTAATCTTGTTAATACAATTGCTATGAAGTGGTGATAATCAAGGGAAAGGAGAGAACCTAGATCCAATTTGTCAGAGATTGTTGAGCATTTCAAGTAATCACTGTGTAACTTGTTATTTTCCCTTATCAGCATGTAAATACATGAGGAAGAAATTAGGCAAAGATCAGCAACTCATGTACAGTTACTTCTGCTGTCTATCCGTCATAAGTTAGGACAGGATTGTCGACACAGTGGCCGGTAGATGAGAGAGCAACGGTCTGAGCTCTTAGCTGATTAGAAGAAAGATAAAGGTCGTACTGCTTTCCCCGTTAGGATGTTCACAGTGTCCTGATATCAACAGACATTGCAGAACACTATGCCATGATTCAGGAATGAGTGTTAACCGAAAGAAAGTAGACCACAGTAATTGTTAATTAGTATGCTTTAATAGAGTTTTTGGATCCACATAGATTGCAGTTAGCGTGGATTTAACAGCATGTAAAGACACGAATATCAATTTAGAAAAAGATCAGCAACTCATATATAGTCACTTCTGCTGTCTATCCGTCATGAGTTTGGGACAGGATTGTCGACACAGCGGCCGGTAGATGAGAGAGCAACGGTATGAGCTAATAGCTGATTAGAAGAAAGATAGAGGCCGTACTGCTTTCCCCGTTAGGATGTACACAGTGTCCTGATATCAAAAGACATTGCAGAACACTATGCCATGATTCAGAGATGAGTGTTGACCGAAAATTAGTGGATCACAGTGGTTGCTAATTAATATGCCGTTAATGGGGTTTTCTGGAACCGCATAAATTGCATAAATAATTAATATAATGCCAGGTAGTGTAGAGATACTTTATCACACCATATCATAACAATGACAGCTGGTCAGAAATAAAAATCAAAACATTTTTTTAAAGAGATATAATAAGCATAAGACCAGCATATATATTTTTTTACAGCATAAGATAAGGATCTTGGTACACAAATATGCACACTTTATCGACCTCCGTTTAAACAGGGCTGCTCAACTATAGTGAGAATGTTTAAACTATTTTGTTTGAAACCAGTTAGTGTGGATCACAACATAACACGGCTAAATTCCTGCTTGTTATTTTGTTGTAGTGCTTATATGGTGATTGACATAATTGTATCGGATCCAAGTACCAAGTATAAACAATTAAACAATAACACAGAGTTATTTAAGAGAACTCTTGTTAGCAAGGAAAAATAGACAGTAATTACAGCAGACCTGTCCACTCCATAATAACCGTTTTCCCGTCTTGAATTAAAATCTCTGTACCAATACAGTGGACGGTGAACGAGTGCACAGGGGCAGATCAAGTATTGTCTATAGGGAGAAGAGTGAGAGTGGCCGTACTGCTGTACGCGTTAGAACGGCTGCAGCACCTTAGTGTCAGGAGACATTATAAGGACGCTGTACCGCAACCGTGAATGAGAGCCGGCCGAGGTGTTACCGTTTATGCAGTTGGGACGAACGGTCCTGGGTGGAGCTGAGGGTATCGATTGAGCCAGTGGTTAGGCAGGTTCTTGCGGTGGGATTGCCATGATAACGCGTTTCACCCGTGGGGCTTGTTCACATCACTGCACCGTCTGACATCTGTTATAGAGCGTGATGACAGTCACTATATTGACTAGTTCCTCCTATCATATTCCGGTTAGCTTGATTGGCATTCACATTAACCAATATGAATTGCGGGGGGAGGAGATAAAGGATGGGTGTTTAATTCTCATGGCTTGTTCCACCACACGCCTAACAATTTACACCTGTAGCGAGAATCATCAAAATTAACCCCATAAAGAACATAAGTAGAGGCCTAATGAAAATGTACTAAACCTCATCGCTTATAGGGGTCAAAGTAAAGCAAACCAAAAAGTAACAAAAACGTAAAACATACCAGACATAAATTATTATAACAAAGTTGTTGTAGTTATCATAATACTACCATGCAAATTATGCTTGCAATAATACCGCATATGCACAGTAGTTAACCATCACTAATTAAAATATCCCATTATTAGTAATTATACTGAAAAGAAAAAAGGGGGAAGGAATTTTGTCAATTATGTGGCAATTCTCAGTTTTCTAAAGAATAAATAAACAGTCCCTCAGAAACTTTTTCTCATGTGTGATCAAATGATATTTACAAACATTTTCATAATATAGATCAAGTTGATAAGGTATAATTAGAAGTGTAATTAAAGGTAATCAACTTAGGCCCTCATTCCGAGTTGATCGGTCGCAATGCGAATGTAGCAGAGTTACACACGCTAAGTCTACGCCTACTGGGAGTGTATCTTAGCATCTTAAAAGTGCGAACGAAGTATATGCAATATTGCGAACAAAAAATACTTAGCAGTTTTAGAGTAGCTCCAGACTTACTCTGCCTGTGCGATCAGTTCAGTGCTTGTCGTTCCTGGTTTGACGTCAGAAACACACCCAGCGTTCGCCCAGACACTCCCCCGTTTCTCCGGCCACTCCTGCGTTTTTGCCGGAAACTGTAGCGTTTTCAGCCACACGCCCATAAAACGCTGTGTTTCCGCCCAGTAACACCCATTTCCTGTCAATCACACTACGATCGCCGGTGCGAACAAAAAGCCGTGAGTAAAAATCCTTTCTTCATAGCAGAATTACTTTGCGCAGACGCAGTGCGAACATTGCGCATGCGCTCTAAGCTGATTTTCACTGCGATGCGAAAAAAAAGAACGAGCGAACGACTCGGAATGAGGGCCTTAATTTTTACAGAATATGTTCCTAGGGAAAAGATAAATATTTTTTTCTTCTCTTAGCTGAGTATGGGATGAATGAATAAGAGATTCTTAGGTCTGCTAATACATTTTATTATATTAAATTCAATTTAATTGTATTAAGTTTGAGTTTGAAACAAAGGTAATACACCCAGGTATATATACGGACACATATGAATATTCGAGTCCGCACGTGTGCGTCCGTACAAACTGCATATCAAGACATTGACATAGTGCATATCTGCACATCGGCACACACACATAAAGAAACATATATACATATATACTAGCAGAACCAGAGTGGCTGAAGAAAACCATATTCAAACTGTAGAATTTTATTCATCTAAGTCAGAGACCACTAATAAATTAGTAGAAAGGTATCTCGTTTTGAACGAAAAAAGGGGCATCAGTCTATCAATTCCTGTTCACCTATGGGGACATGCAAATTAATAAGCACATATATATTATAAGTATATGCTCCTTAACTATATATAAGCAAAATTAAAGGTAAAAATTGATCAATTAACCTTAACCTTAAGGCGAAGATTGAGAGTGAAGAAAAAGGATATGGATGGAGGGATAGTCAAGGGTAGAAAAAGAAGACAGAAACGGGGGGGCGGGGGCATTTTGAGTAATATCAAACAGGGCGGGCCAGAAACTATTTAGCGAGCCATGTGATTCATGGTTAATTTAAATGAACACACTATAGTTTATATATTCATTCAGGCCTTCAGGTGTCAAGGTCCCAAGTTTGAAGGTCCAAAAACTCTCTCGCTTTAACAGTTCATTGGTCAGATCACCACCCCTAATGCCAGTTTGCACGGGCGCACACGTGCGGACACGAATATTCATATGTGTCCGTATATATACCTGGGTGTATTACCTTTGTTTCAAACTCAAACTTAATACAATTAAATTGAATTCAATATAATAAAATGTATTAGCAGACCTAAGAATCTCTTATTCATTCATCCCATACTCAGCTAAGAGAAGAAAAAAATATTTATCTTTTCCCTAGGAACATATTCTGTAAAAATTAAGTTTATTACCTTTAATTACACTTCTAATTATACCTTATCAACTTGATCTATATTATGAAAATGTTTGTAAATATCATTTGATCACACATGAGAAAAAGTTTCTGAGGGACTGTTTATTTATTCTTTAGAAAACTGAGAATTGCCACATAAATGACAAAATTCCTTCCCCCTTTTTTCTTTTCAGTATAATTACTAATAATGGGATATTTTAATTAGTGATGGTTAACTACTGTGCATATGCGGTATTATTGCAAGCATAATTTGCATGGTAGTATTATGATAACTACAACAACTTTGTTATAATAATTTATGTCTGGTATGTTTTACGTTTTTGTTACTTTTTGGTTTGCTTTACTTTGACCCCTATAAGCGATGAGGTTTAGTACATTTTCATTAGACCTCTACTTATGTTCTTTATGGGGTTAATTTTGATGAGTCTCGCTACAGGTGTAAATTGTTAGGCGTGTGGTGGAACAAGCCATGAGAATTAAACACCCATCCTTTATCTCCTCCCCCCGCAATTCATATTGGTTAATGTGAACGCCAATCAAGCTAACCGGAATATGATAGGAGGAACTAGTCAATATAGTGACTGTCATCACGCTCTATAACAGATGTCAGACGGTGCAGTGATGTGAACAAGCCCCACGGGTGAAACGCGTTATCATGGCAATCCCGCCGCAAGAACCTGCCTAACCACTGGCTCAATTGATACCCTCAGCTCCACCCAGGACCGTTCGTCCCAACTGCATAAACGGTAACACCTCGGCCGGCTCTCATTCACGGTTGCGGTACAGCGTCCTTATAATGTCTCCTGACACTAAGGTGCTGCAGCCGTTCTAACGCGTACAGCAGTACGGCCACTCTCACTCTTCTCCCTATAGACAATACTTGATCTGCCCCTGTGCACTCGTTCACCGTCCACTGTATTGGTACAGAGATTTTAATTCAAGACGGGAAAACAGTTATTATGGCGTGGACAGGTCTGCTGTAATTACTGTCTATTTTTCCTTGCTAACAAGAGTTCTCTTAAATAACTCTGTGTTATTGTTTAATTGTTTATACTTGGTACTTGGATCCGATACAATTATGTCAATCACCATATAAGCACTACAACAAAATAACAAGGAGGAATTTAGCCGTGTTATGTTGTGATCCACACTAACTGGTTTCAAACAAAATAGTTTAAACATTCTCACTATAGTTGAGCAGCCCTGTTTAAACGGAGGTCGATAAAGTGTGCATATTTGTGTACCAAGATCCTTATCTTATGTTGTAAAAAAATATATATGCTGGTCTTATGCTTATTATATCTCTTTAAAAAAATGTTTTGATTTTTATTTCTGACCAGCTGTCATTGTTATGATATGGTGTGATAAAGTATCTCTACACTACCTGGCATTATATTAATTATTTATGCAATTTATGCGGTTCCAGAAAACCCCATTAACGGCATATTAATTAGCAACCACTGTGATCCACTAATTTTCGGTCAACACTCATCTCTGAATCATGGCATAGTGTTCTGCAATGTCTTTTGATATCAGGACACTGTGTACATCCTAACGGGGAAAGCAGCACGGCCTCTATCTTTCTTCTAATCAGCTATTAGCTCATACCGTTGCTCTCTCATCTACCGGCCGCTGTGTCGACAATCCTGTCCCAAACTCATGACGGATAGACAGCAGAAGTGACTATATATGAGTTGCTGATCTTTTTCTAAATTGATATTCGTGTCTTTACATGCTGTTAAATCCACGCTAACTGCAATCTATGTGGATCCAAAAACTCTATTAAAGCATACTAATTAACAATTACTGTGGTCTACTTTCTTTCGGTTAACACTCATTCCTGAATCATGGCATAGTGTTCTGCAATGTCTGTTGATATCAGGACACTGTGAACATCCTAACGGGGAAAGCAGTACGACCTTTATCTTTCTTCTAATCAGCTAAGAGCTCAGACCGTTGCTCTCTCATCTACCGGCCGCTGTGTCGACAATCCTGTCTTAACTTATGACGGATAGACAGCAGAAGTAACTGTACATGAGTTGCTGATCTTTGCCTAATTTCTTCCTCATGTATTTACATGCTGATAAGGGAAAATAACAAGTTACACAGTGATTACTTGAAATGCTTAACAATCTCTGACAAATTGGATCTAGGTTCTCTCCTTTCCCTTGATTATCACCACTTCATAGCAATTGTATTAACAAGATTAAGATATTGAAGGTGTCAAACCTGTCATGTGACACTGATAGCAGATTTTTACTGTCTATGTATGCTGAGACGGTCATTCCCTACAAACTATAATAAAACCTTTTTTCAGTGAGGGATATATTCTTATATACGCTTATCATCACCAATAATAATCTAGGGAGCAGCCACATTTGTGAAGTTCACAACAAGTTATATGGTAGTGGCATACCTACAGGGGGTATTGATTGATTTAATTATTAATAAACAAAATTGTTTGGTTAATCAACACATATGATTAGTTGTGTTGCAGTAATACTATAGTATTTAGTTCAATGTGTAATTTTTTATGTTATGTTTGTCACATTGTTATATTTTAAATGAATAAATAAAGGTTATGTTTTATGACAACTAGGACAACAATAACCCTGTCCTGTATTTCTAAGAGTGCCCCCAAAATAGAGTCTTCTTTCCTCTCTATTTCTATTTTGACTTTCTGACTCTGGGGAGCAACACCAACCTCTGATTGTGACGTATTTCCACAACAAATATAGGTATCTGGTTCATAGACCCCTTTTTATAAATCTCTTATTCTTTAACCATATTTATGGTAACAAAGGGGTTTTATCTTGTCGCGGATCTTCTCAACTGTCTGTTTCTTGTATATCATTTGCTAGTGAACATTAGCTCTCTGAAGATCCAGCACAGAACATTAATTCTAATATTTTGACGGGGTCATTAATAATTGTGTCTAGGGTGTCTTCCTTTATAACCTGATACAAACTTATTACAAAACTGCACGGTATTACATCTGAAATGACTAGTTTTAGCCTAAAAAATGAATTAACAATAAGGCGCAAAATTAATGAAGACGTTAACAGCATATTCCCTAGTGATATTCAAAATACAGATACAAATCCCAAGTGGGAGGATGATTTCAACAAATTGAAATATGTACTGCAAAAACAGCTGAGAACAAGTTGGGATTTGACCACATTGGAAAACTACCAGAAGCAACGCATATACCCGAGAGGTCTAAGACCCAAAGTCTTCCCGGCTTTTCCTCTATCAACAGAAGCATTAAAAACGGAATGGGAAACATGTTTAATTAAATGCTCGCATGAACTCACTAATATCCTACTAAAGCATGATAATTTGATGTTGGATGAGTGTGAGAGGGAAATTGAGGCATTGGGTAAAACCTTGGAACAATGGGAATTGGATGGTCAATTCCAGAAGGTATTTGAACAAAACAAAAAGGACCTTGATAATTATGAAAAGGCAATAATAGAGCGCAAAAAGAATAAGTTTCTTAGGGATAAGAAGGACTTTGCTAATGGTCAAATTTCAAGTGGACCAATACACAGAAGAGAGTCTATAATAAAGATACCCGTGCAAATTATAGTTACACGTCATCAGAAGCTGAGTCCTCAGGAGACGAGTCATATGATACACAATTTTTTAATAGAAAGGGTGTGGTGAATTCTGAGACTTTTTTAGGCAATACTCGTGGGGCGAAGGGAGGACCCCAGGACCCAAAAGGAAGACGCGGAGGTCAAAGAAGAAGAGGAAGGGAAAGATGGGGATCGCCATCTCCAAACAGATACCCAATCCGTGCCCGGAAGGAGAAGTAAAAGATGTCTTGCAGATTGTTAATCTATCCAACCGGCTGCTAACAGAAGTTGAAAAAGATGTATTAAGTAGGGGTCTATCCTTCTCCCCTAGCACTAAATTTGATCGATTCCAATGAGAAAAGGATCTCAAGCTCTTTGAACGTAAATTATTACTTAAAAAAATTTTTGCAGCAAAAAAGACTGAAGATGATATCATCCAACAAGAGCAAGAGGCATTAGTTGCTCTTGAAGAGCTCTATGATGAATCTGAAGGCAGAGAACAGGTGGATAGGACAAGGAACAAACCATCATGTAAGAAAAAGTCCACATTCTTTCCACCCGAGACAATCTGCCCGGAGGTAAAGGTTTTTTTCAATCTTGTATCACAAGAATTTGATCACCTATATCATAATCGTTCTCTGCAAAAATCGAATAACAATCTCAGTAAGGATGAGAGGGAGTCCCTAAGTAGTATTAAAAGTTGGAATGACGTGGTGATCAAACCTTCGGATAAGGGTGGCAATGTAGTGATCTGGCCTAAAGAGCAATATATGGAGGAGGCATACAAACAGCTCAACAATGAGAACTGTTATAAGCAAATGCTACTAAATCCCATATAATACATCAAATCCAAATTTAAAACCATCATAGAGGAGGCCTTAAACAACAGGGTTATAACTAAACATGAATTTGAGTATCTATGGACGGAAAATCCAACAATACCTACATTATACCTGCTTCCCAAGATCCACAAAAATCCACATAAACCCCCAGGTAGGCCGATTGTATCGGGAGTAAACAGCATATCTGAAAAACCAAGTCGGTTCATTGACCTGCACTTGAGAAACTTTGTTCTTGGATTACCCTCCTATATACAGGACACTAGGGATATCCTTAGAAAGATCGATGAGACCACTTTGGATAATGATCAACTACTAGTTGGTCTTGATGTGGAATCATTATACACCAGCATTGACCATGCGACTGGTATATCAGCCATTAAGTATTTTCTTAGCATTTTCTTAGCATGGGTGACTACGATGCATTCCAGGAATTCCTAATTGACCTATTGGACTTCGTATTAAACAACAACGTCTTTACTTTTGATGGAAAAAAATTTCTGCAAGTAAGGTGGACTGCTATGGAGGCGGCTTGCGCCCCAACCTATGCAAATCTCTTTTTGGGATGGTGGGAGCGTGAGCATGTTTTTTGTGATGGGAATGAAACCTATACCCAACATATATCTATGTGGTATCGCTATATTGACGATATCTTCATGATATGGAATGGAGGTCTGGATCTCTTGTTGGAATTTATCATGGTGTTAAATACTAATTGCCTCAATTTGAGATTAACTTCGGAAATCAGCAGCTCAGAAATTTCATTTTTGGATGTCAAAATATACAAGGGCTCACAAAACAAGTTGGAAACAAAATTATTTAGGAAAACCACAGCTACGAACACATTGTTACATCAAACCAGTCATCATTTTCCACCGACTGTGGAAAATATACCTAAGGGAGAGTTCTTAAGATTGAGGAGGAATTGCTCTGAAAACATGATATTTAAACAGCAAAGTGAAGAATTAACCAACAGACTTAGAGAAAGAGGGTATAGTCATAGGTCTATAAAAAGAGCCAAGAAATCGGTAAATGAGACCAACAGACAAGCACTCATTTTTAATCGTAAGGACATTTCAACCAACAAGGATGACAAATTGAGATTTGTTATGAACTTCAGCCAGGGCTGGGATCAGATAAGAAAATGTATTCAGAAACATTGGCATATATTACTGTCGGACAAAGATTTGTCAAAACACATTGGTGTTCAATGAGTTGGCGGCGTGCCCCTAATCTACGGGACCATCTGGTGAAGAGCCACTTTGTTCGTACTGCTCCTAAACCTCCAACAATAGCTGGATCTTTCCCGTGTGGTGCCTGTAAGGCCTGTCAATACATGTCTAGAATGAAAGAAGTGGTGGACAAATACGGCAATAATAATATAATTAGGGCTTACATCAATTGCCGAACAACTGGAGTGATTTACTGCATTTCTTGTGAATGTGGTATGCGATACGTGGGTATGACCACTAGGATGGTGAAACAACGTATCCTGGAGCACGTTGGTACTATCCGGAATGCCGCTCTAGATATAAGTAGGGGTAGGCAACTCACCACGGTGGCCAGACATTTCCATTATACACACAAAGGAGATCTCAGGAATTTTAAAGCCTTTGGCTTGGAGAGGATACAACTTGGCATTAGGGGTGGTGATCTGACCAATGAACTGAAAAAGCGAGAGAGTTTTTGGACCTTCAATCTTGGGACCTTGACACCTGAAGGCCTGAATGAATATATAAACTATAGTGTGTTCATTTAAATTAACCATGAATCACATGGCTCGCTAAATAGTTTCTGGCCCGCCCTGTTTGATATTACTCAAAATGCCCCCGCCCCCCCGTTTCTGTCTTCTTTTTCTACCCTTGACTATCCCTTCATCCATATCCTTTTTCTTCACTCTCAATCTTCACCTTAAGGTTAAGGTTAATTGATCAATTTTTACCTTTAATTTTGCTTATATATAGTTAAGGAGCATATACTTATAATATATATGTGCTTATTAATTTGCATGTCCCCATAGGTGAACAGGAATTGATAGACTGATGCCCCTTTTTTCGTTCAAAACGAGATACCTTTCTACTAATTTATTAGTGGTCTCTGACTTAGATGAATAAAATTCTACAGTTTGAATATGGTTTTCTTCAGCCACTCTGGTTCTGCTAGTATATATGTATATATGTTTCTTTATGTGTGTGTGCCGATGTGCGGATATGCACTATGTCAATGTCTAGATATGCAGTTTGTACGGGCGCACACATGCGGACACGAATATTCATATGTGTCCGTATATATACCTGGGTGTATTACCTTTGTTTCAAACTCAAACTTAATACAATTAAATTGAATTTAATATAATAAAATGTATTAGCAGACCTAAGAATCTCTTATTCATTCATCCCATACTCAGCTAAGAGAAGAAAAAAATATTTATCTTTTCCCTAGGAACATATTCTGTAAAAATTAAGTTTATTACCTTTAATTACACTTCTAATTATACCTTATCAACTTGATCTATATTATGAAAATGTTTGTAAATATCATTTGATCACACATGAGAAAAAGTTTCTGAGGGACTGTTTATTTATTCTTTAGAAAACTGAGAAATGCCACATAAATGACAAAATTCCTTCCCCCTTTTTTCTTTTCAGTATAATTACTAATAATGGGATATTTTAATTAGTGATGGTTAACTACTGTGCATATGCGGTATTATTGCAAGCATAATTTGCATGGTAGTATTATGATAACTACAACAACTTTGTTATAATAATTTATGTCTGGTATGTTTTACGTTTTTGTTACTTTTTGGTTTGCTTTACTTTGACCCCTATAAGCGATGAGGTTTAGTACATTTTCATTAGGCCTCTACTTATGTTCTTTATGGGGTTAATTTTGATGATTCTCGCTACAGGTGTAAATTGTTAGGCGTGTGGTGGAACAAGCCATGAGAATTAAACACCCATCCTTTATCTCCTCCCCCCGCAATTCATATTGGTTAATGTGAACGCCAATCAAGCTAACCGGAATATGATAGGAGGAACTAGTCAATATAGTGACTGTCATCACGCTCTATAACAGATGTCAGACGGTGCAGTGATGTGAACAAGCCCCACGGGTGAAACGCGTTATCATGGCAATCCCGCCGCAAGAACCTGCCTAACCACTGGCTCAATCGATACCCTCAGCTCCACCCAGGACCGTTCGTCCCAACTGCATAAACGGTAACACCTCGGCCGGCTCTCATTCACGGTTGCGGTACAGCGTCCTTATAATGTCTCCTGACACTAAGGTGCTGCAGCCGTTCTAACGCGTACAGCAGTACGGCCACTCTCACTCTTCTCCCTATAGACAATACTTGATCTGCCCCAGTGCACTCGTTCACCGTCCACTGTATTGGTACAGAGATTTTAATTCAAGACGGGAAAACGGTTATTATGGAGTGGACAGGTCTGCTGTAATTACTGTCTATTTTTCCTTGCTAACAAGAGTTCTCTTAAATAACTCTGTGTTATTGTTTAATTGTTTATACTTGGTACTTGGATCCGATACAATTATGTCAATCACCATATAAGCACTACAACAAAATAACAAGCAGGAATTTAGCCGTGTTATGTTGTGATCCACACTAACTGGTTTCAAACAAAATAGTTTAAACATTCTCACTATAGTTGAGCAGCCCTGTTTAAACGGAGGTCGATAAAGTGTGCATATTTGTGTACCAAGATCCTTATCGTATGCTGTAAAAAAATATATATGCTGGTCTTATGCTTATTATATCTCTTTAAAAAAAAAGTTTTGATTTTTATTTCTGACCAGCTGTCATTGTTATGATATGGTGTGATAAAGTATCTCTACACTACCTGGCATTATATTAATTATTTATGCAATTTATGCGGTTCCAGAAAACCCCATTAACGGCATATTAATTAGCAACCACTGTGATCCACTAATTTTCGGTCAACACTCATCTCTGAATCATGGCATAGTGTTCTGCAATGTCTTTTGATATCAGGACACTGTGTACATCCTAACGGGGAAAGCAGTACGGCCTCTATCTTTCTTCTAATCAGCTATTAGCTCATACCGTTGCTCTCTCATCTACCGGCCGCTGTGTCGACAATCCTGTCCCAAACTCATGACGGATAGACAGCAGAAGTGACTATATATGAGTTGCTGATCTTTTTCTAAATTGATATTCGTGTCTTTACATGCTGTTAAATCCACGCTAACTGCAATCTATGTGGATCCAAAAACTCTATTAAAGCATACTAATTAACAATGACTGTGGTCTACTTTCTTTCGGTTAACACTCATTCCTGAATCATGGCATAGTGTTCTGCAATGTCTGTTGATATCAGGACACTGTGAACATCCTAACGGGGAAAGCAGTATGACCTTTATCTTTCTTCTAATCAGCTAAGAGCTCAGACCGTTGCTCTCTCATCTACCGGCCGCTGTGTCGACAATCCTGTCTTAACTTATGACGGATAGACAGCAGAAGTAACTGTACATGAGTTGCTGATCTTTGCCTAATTTCTTCCTCATGTATTTACATGCTGATAAGGGAAAATAACAAGTTACAATCTCTGACAAATTGGATCTAGGTTCTCTCCTTTCCCTTGATTATCACCACTTCATAGCAATTGTATTAACAAGATTAAGATATTGAAGGTGTCAAACCTGTCATGTGACACTGATAGCAGATTTTTACTGTCTATGTATGCTGAGATGGTCATTCCCTACAAACTATAATAAAACCTTTTTTCAGTGAGGGATATATTCTTATATACGCTTATCATCACCAATAATAATCTAGGGAGCAGCCACATTTGTGAAGTTCACAACAAGTTATATGGTAGTGGCATACCTACAGGGGGTATTGATTGATTTAATTATTAATAAACAAAATTGTTTGGTTAATCAACACATATGATTAGTTGTGTTGCAGTAATACTATAGTATTTAGTTCAATGTGTAATTTTTTATGTTATGTTTGTCACATTGTTATATTTTAAATGAATAAATAAAGGTTATGTTTTATGACAACTAGGACAACAATAACCCTGTCCTGTATTTCTAAGAGTGCCCCCAAAATAGAGTCTTATTTCCTCTCTATTTCTATTTTGACTTTCTGACTCTGGGGAGCAACACCAACCTCTGATTGTGACGTATTTCCACAACAAATATAGGTATCTGGTTCATAGACCCCTTTTTATAAATCTCTTATTCTTTAACCATATTTATGGTAACAAAGGGGTTTTATCTTGTCGCGGATCTTCTCAACTGTCTGTTTCTTGTAAACTTAAAGAGCCAAACTCTGAAAAGATTTGCTTTTTAGAATTTGGTACATAGGGAGGATGGGAGGTGTTGAGTACGGAGTAGTTGCAGCAATGAGCCTAATTTTGCATAGCTGCACATAAACAACAGTTCTTTTTATAGCTGAGATAACATGAATGATATAAAGGTAGGAGAGGGTGCAATATGCTTTGCATTCTTTGCTGCACAAAACAAGTTGATAGTTGTGTTAGCTGTGACATTTAATGGGACATGTGCTGCACCTTCTAATTGCATCTTTGAAGAGCAGTTAATTTCTATGTGTATTTTGTTATCCTACAGTATATCGGTCATGGGTAGTATACATTCTGTGTTGAAATTAAAATATGACATGATAACAACTGGGCTTGCTTAATGGAAAGACCAATTCCGGTACTTAACCATACATACACTGTTACAAAAATGAATCAATTCAATTAGAATGATACCTGCAGCGTCAAATGCTGAACTTTTCCGTAACATATTACACAAAACAAATCTTTCCCCCAACCATAGTTACTTACTGGGAATAGTGGAGGTTCACTCTTGTCCCAGATGTGATCCTGGAGGGCAGACCTATTACATTGTCTTTGGGCATGCCCAGAGATACGCCGGTTTTGGACCCAAATATGGAGATTTGCAACTCGCCACTTGGTATCTTACTTACCATTGATTCCTGAATGGGCTATATTCGACATCTTACTTAGGATCACTCATGTGGCAAAGGGAGTACACAAATTATTACTGGTTATATCAGCGGCGGACAAGAAATGCATTTTACAAATGTGGATACAACCAGTCATCCCACCATGTTAGAAAAGCTATTTCATGTTTTTAGGATGGATTGGATAGAAGCCTTACTGAAAAAAGAAAAATTTACAGAGTACTTCTTTGATACACGGGAGAGCAACACTGCCACTCTATCCCCACTACTTAGGGAACAATTATGGAAATGTTTTTGAGGTACACTGTGGTACAAAACACGAGTATAGAGAAATGGAATCAGAGGTAGCCAGACAAAATCTAGAAGGGCTAATGTCGTTTTTTTTTAATCATATATCAGGGTAGGATTAAGAAGAAAGTAGAGTAGGAGTAATAGGACTGTTCTGAAGGTGACAGCTGACTTGACAGACATGACAGTCCAGGGGATCAGATAATGGATCTTGGATTGAACTGGAATGCACTTGACACCAATATAGTACTGGAGTGCACTGAAACCAGGATTGAACTAGAATGCTCTGGACACTGGGATTGAACCAGAATGCTTTGGGCACCGGAATTGAACTGGACTATTCTGGACTAGGGAATTGTACAGGAATGCTCTGGTTGCCTGGATAGAACCAGAATGCTCTGGACACTGGGATTGAACAAAAATGCTTCTAGACACCGGAATTGAACTGGATTACTCTGAATACTGGGATAGGCCCAGCATGCTCTGTACACTGGGATTGAACGAGATTACACTGGACACTGGGATTGAATTGGAATACTTTGAACACTAGGAATGAACTGGAATTCTCTGGAGCCAGAATTTCTGAAGATGGTGACTGCACTGGAAGTCTCTATGCTGGAGTAGTAACCACCACAGTTGATCACAGTTTAGCACAGGGACATGTAAAATAGCATGCGGAAAAGGGAGACCCTACCAATGCCTCTATGTAAAATTTATTTTCTAGACTATCATACAAGCATCAGATTTCTTAGAGTTTTAGACAAGTGTTATGTATGCTGAGAAGTGAGGTGTAAGGCTGACTTGAAAGCCTGAGACCATTTTAACTCTGAGTTTGAGATGTTAGTCACATGCACCCCTTTTTGAAATAAGTGATTGACACTTGTGAGGGTTATATTTTTTCCATAGTGATTAGGGAGCCTATTGTATGTGAGAGGCGGATTTTTGCATCATTCATCTTGTCTTGTAGAAATGTCCTCTCTCCCTACCTATTGTAGTTTGTTGTCATTTGCGGGTGACAGAACATATGTTTATTTGTGTACATGATATTTTATATTTATTTGGGGCAGTCTCTCCACAAATGATGATGTGTTAAGTAGAGATGTGCAGCGGGCACTTTTCGTGTTTTGTGTTTTCGTTCTGGTTCCATGCTTGTGTTTTGGATCTGGATTGGTTTTGCCAAAAGCACCCTTTCGTGTTTTGGTTTCGGATCTGGATTATTTTTGAAAAAAACATAAAAACAGCTAAAATCACAGAATTTCGGGGTAATTTTGATCTTGCAGTATTATTAACCTCAATAACATTCATTTCCACTCATTTCCAGTATATTCTGAACACCTCAAACCTCACAATATTGTTTTTAGGCAAAAAGGTTGCACCGAGGTGGCTGTATGACTAAGCTAAGCGACACAAATGTGCGGCACAAACACCTGACCCATCTAGGAGTGGCACTGCAGTTGCAGACAGGATTGCATTTAAAAAATCTAGGCCCCAAACAGCACATCATGCAAAGAAGTAAATAGGTGCAATGAGGTAGCTGTATGACTAAGCTAAGCAACACGAGTGTGCGGCACAAACACCTGGCCCATCTAGGAGTGGCACTGCCATTGCAAACAGGATGGCACTTCAAAAACTAGGCCCCAAACAGCACATCATGCAAAGAAGTAAAAGAGGTGCATTGAGGTAGCTGTATGACTAAGCTAAGCAACACAAGTGTGCGGCACAAACACCTGGCCCATCTAGAAGTGGCACTGCAGTACCACTGCACTAATGGCGGATACCGGATGCACGTCTAACACCAGCACAGTTGTTATGGTCTCAGTAATCCGCTTTGCAACAGGGTGACTGCTGTCATATTTCGTCTTTCTCACAAAGGACTGTTGGACAGTCAATTGCTTAGTTGAAGTAGTATAAGTGGTCTTCCGACTTCCCCTCTGGGATGAAAATCAACTCCCACCAACAACAACAGCAGCGGCAGCAGCAGTAGGAGGAAGTGGTTCTTGATATTTCCCTATTTTATCCTCCAAATGTTTGTTCTCCATTATTTTTCTGAAGTGATATATCAAAATGTAGCACAGGAGAGCTGTAAAAATTATTTGGTTTAAATATGAAAAACCGCTTTATTTGGAGTAAACAATATACAGCACAGGACAGCACCACTGAACTTACATTGCAGCACCACTGGACTGGACTTATACGGCAGTACCACTGGACTGAACATATATGGCATTATCTGGACTTATACAGCAGTATCACTGGACTGGATTTATACGCCAGTACCACTGGATTTATACGGCAGTACCACTGAACATATACGTCAGTATTACTGGAATTATATGGCAGTTCCACTGGACTAGATTTATATGGCAGTATCACTGGAATTATACAGCAGTATTACTGGAGTTATATGCCAGTACCACCGGAATTATACAGCAGTATCACTGGAATGATATGGCAGTACCACTGGATTTATACGGGTGTACCACTGGACTGGATTTATATGGCAGTGTCACTGGATTTATATGCCAGTAACACTGGAATTATATGGCAGTATCACTGGAATTATTCGTCTGTACCACTGGATTTATATGGCAGTACCACTGGACTGGATTTATATGGCAGTATCACTGAATTTATACACCAGTTCCACTGGAATTATACGGCAGTACCACTGGAATTATACGGCAGTATCACTGGACATATATATGGCAGTATCACTGGACTTGATTTATACGCCAGTACCACTGGATTTATACGCCAGTACTACTGGAATTATACGGCAGTACCACTGGACATATACGGCAGTATCACTGGACTACATTTATATGCCATTACCACTGGATTTATATGACAGTACCACTGGACATATACAGCAGTATCACTGGACTGGATTTATAAGACTAACACTGGACATATACAGCAGTATCACTTGAATTTTATTGCAGTACCACTGGACATATATGGCTGAATCACTGGACTGGATTTATACGCCTGTACCACTGTATTTATATGGCAGTACCACTGGACATATACGGCAGTATCACTGGAATTATATGGCAGTACCACTGGACATGTATGGCAGTATCACTGGATTTATACTCCAGTACCACTAGACATATACTGCAGTATCACTGGACATATACAGCAGCACAGGGACACCACCACTGGACTGATGCAGGATAACACAGCACCACTTCAATGGACAGGACTTATACAGCAGCACTGGACATATGGCAGCGGAGGACACCACCACTGTGACTGGACAAATGCAGCACAAGCCACTACCACTGCAATGATGCAGCACAACACAGCACCACTGCAATAGACTAGACTTATACAGCAGCACTGGACATATGGCAGCAGAGGAAATCACCACTGTGTCTGTACTGATTCAGCACAAGACACCACCACTGGACTGATGCAGCACAACACAGCACCACTGGTCTGGACTTATACAGGAGCACTGGACATATGGCAGCAGAGGACACCACCACTGTGCTGGACTGATGCAGCACAAGACACTATACTGGACTGATGCAGGACACTGAGGATGGAGACACGTCCTCTCGCTACACTCTCCAATGCCAGAGTGAAAATGGCATAGGCACGCAGCTCCTTATATGGAATCCAAACCCTGCGAGAATCCGACAGCGGGATGATGACATTTTGCCTTGTTCTAGTTTCCGAGTCAGGTGGGAAAACTCGAGCGGGGAATGGATCCAGGCTTGGATCGGGAAGTTCGGGGGGGTTCAGTTCTCTGAGAACCGAATTCGCTCATTTCTAGTGTTAAGCCATTATTGTCCTGACCGGGAAAATAAACTCCACTCATCAGGATTTGCTTTATGGATTAGGGCATAGTTGTACACCAGTTACTGAGTTGTTGCTCGTTGAATGTTGTCTTGATTTAATTTTTATAAGTCCACACCCATACTAAAATTTTTATAGTTCAATTAGATACCAACACCAGTTGTCCTATGTCGTTATTTATTTGGTTAAGATTTTCAATTGTTAGTGATTTGCTAAAGTAGGGGACCAAGTGATAAAATTCAAGAGTTTTAATACGTTGATAATTAGTTTGAGTTAAACAAATTTGTCCTATGATAAATAAAAAAATATAATGAAGGCAATCAGACAAAATATTTCAACGGGATGGTGAAGACTGTCAGTGAAGTAAGGAGAGGGATGCAATTGAGTGAAGCAACAACCACTTAAAGGACTTTGTTTAATAAACAAAAACAGAGTGTTATTCTCCATGTCATAAAACATACATTTTTAGAAAACATCCAGTTTAACTGGAAACAGACATAATAAGTTTAAAAATATATTCAATGCTTTGCAAAATAAATACAACTATATGCCCAAATACAGTAAAGATTGTTTACAGTGATCATCCCAATCTTTGTAATCAAGTTAGGGTCCTTTTTGACATCCCTAGATGAGAAGGGGTTGACTGAGATAACATATCAACCTTTGAAATCTTTACCCTCTGGGGGACCTCCAGGAGGGGAAATGCAATTTATCACTGAGAGGACACATTGAAGTATGGACATAAGCAAAAATACATAAGTTCGGATCTGTGCAAAATCAGCCAGCTAGAATGTATGTACTACAAGCCAATGCTGTGTGACTGTGATTTCTACTAAGCATAATACACTGTAGAATATTTGAGAGAATATCATCCATTGAACATTTTAATGTACTCTATAATAAAACTATTTATAAAGATGATGAATCCAAATTTAGAGATGGAGACATGGTGGCATTGTTGTCCATACAATTATCATCAGAACATTCATTTAAAGCATTTTCCAACACGGCTGGTATGGACTTTACAAAGTTTTTCTTGAAGTCATGGGAAAAGAAGACATAGAGTAAGGGGTTGATGCAGCTGCTGAAGTAAGCCAAGCAGACTGTAACTTCTGTAATAACAATATCAATTCGCTGGTATTTTAGCTTTAGAGTTATTAATGGCCATGTGTTATATGGAAACCAGCAGATGAAGAAGCATACTATGACAGCGGTGATAACTCGGAAAGATCTGTGAGACCGATTTGTTTTTCTGAGTGCTCTTATCTTAAATAAAATCAGGCCATATGATATTAGGATGATGGCAAATGGAAATGCAAACATAAAGATATTTCTTGTGATAAACATTGCCTTTTTCTTTTTTTCCACATTGGCTTCTAAAATATATTGATATTTAGGAAAACACTCTGTGACATCCTCAATCCCATAGTTAAACACCAGGTGAGGGACACTAGTAAGTAGACACAGCAACCAAACCAGTACAGCTATGATGGTGGCTAACCTGGGCGTCCTGTGTATTTTGGTCCAAATTGGCCAAAAAACGGAAACACATCGATCAATGCTGATGACGGTCATGAAATAGACACTAGTTAACATGTTTATTAAGAGAATCGTTATACCAGCCTTACATAGGAAGTGATCATAAGGAATTTCCCAATACAAAGCCCACTCAGATATACGTAGAGGGAGAGAAACACATGTGACAAAATCAGCAAAAGCCAAGTTTAGGAACCACACGGCACTGACTGTCTTCATCTTGAAGCCGGCAATCCAGATGACCAAACTATTCCCAACTGTCCCCAAAATTAAAGTTATGCTGTACCATATGATGGACATTGTTCTCATAACATTTCTTATAGTGTGGGTTTCTACAAGAGACAACCAATAATCAATATCAACGTCGTTATCAAAGAACCAGTAGTTTCCAGTAAAATTCCTAGAAAAACAGTAGAGTAATTTACTCAACAGTGAAACTTGACATTTGCTTTTAGTATTATAAATAAAAAGTTGATTTTTGAGATTTTGCTGTTTTGGCAAAACATTGGCTTTGGCCAGTGGTTCCCACACTTTCAATCACAGCGCCCCTGGGTATCAGCATTTTTTTCATGGCACTTTTAGCCCCAAAGTTTCTTATTAAGAAATTCAGCAAAAATATTGGATTAAGTAAATTGTGCTTTTTGGTCATCTTAAAATTCAGTTATGTGGTGGTGGACAGGGCTGCAAGTCTGTTTGCCAACATATTTTATGATTGGCAGACACCAGCACTGGTTGTACCTATCATATAGACCATAATTAATTTAATTATGGAACCCCAAATATAACTCTCTCTGCACATGTTATATCTGCCCCCCCCCCTGCAGTGCACATGGTTTTGCCCATTAGCTAACAAATTTTCTGCTGCAATCAGATCTGAATTAGGTTCGTAATTCTCTGTGACTGAGTCTGAAATCACATAAGTGACTCTGTATGACCACTGGGCCTAAGTCTGTATGCAATATCGGAGCAATTATCTGCAGACTGCGCATGTGCTGCAATCGCAATGCACATGTGCCCGTGTGCCACTGCGATCTTGCTTGCAATGAGGATTTCATGGAAAGGTGATTAACAGGAAGTGGCCGCTTGGAGGTGGTAATGAGAGGTGTTTATGGGGAGTGGATGGGAAAACACAGGTGTGTCATGGCCATTTTTGGGGCGTGTATCTGCTGACGGCTGTGGACTCATACGTGCAAAAACACAGCAACTGTGTCACCAGTCTGCGTCGCCATAGAGCAACCCTTAGCCCTGATGTTAATCATTTTTGTGTGTAGGTCGCGAATGTGTACATAATTGCGAATTAGTTTTCGATGGCTCCGGTGGGCATCTCTTTTAATTTCTGGGAGGCAGCTTCACTCGCTAACATTAGCAGTTCTGTAGCCTAGTATATTCCATAGTGTGCAAGTATATATGCAAGTATATTTATATTAGCATTTAAAATAATGCACTATGGTTTCTTCAGGTGCCATTATCATAAGATATGCTGCAAGTTAAGAAGGGGTACAGTATATATTTGGAAAATAGATTATATGAGTCTGATACCTTTTAACCAGGATACACGTTATACCCCTTTCAAACATATGACCCGAGAATTTACCTCTTCAGACCTGGAATTTTCTCTTCTGCAAAAACCCGGGTTTTCGTTTAAGACCGCATTTCACACTACTCCATAGACCTGGGAAATTCCAGGGTTGGCCCCTTTCATACATAATCTGTATTTTCCAGTTTTGTAGGCAGTGTCATCATTTTAAGAAGACATTTGATGGTACACCATCTGAACTCAGAAGCAGCTTCCCCCCTGCACTGCTTCTTATCTTGCTAAGCAAGAAGTACAGTAGGACCTGCATCCTCAGCATCATACAATGGGAGTGGGGCACTTGGCTAGAACACCACAGTCAAGCACCACACTCATAGTCTAACAATTAAATGGAGAAACCTCTTCAAGAAACTGTGCTGTTTCAGCTTTATGGCTTTGACTGGCACTACATATTGTAGCAACGTGAGGGCAATAAAATCACTGGATGAGTGACATTATGTCATTCTGTGTTTTTGGTGCCTTTGAACATTGGCATCCTAGTCAACCCTTGTGTTGGATCAGCAGCACAACTGGCCCTGCATTTACCTCTGTGGGACATGTATAGCAAGCTAATGTTGCCATTAAGACATGGTGAAATTACTGGCTCTACATGTTATGGACATTTGGGCAGATGTATTAAGCCTGGAGAAGTGATAAAGCAGTGATAACCAGTGATAAATGTAAGGTGATAACACACCAGCCAATCAGTTCAGTAAATTGACAGATAGGAGCTGATTGGCTGGTGCGTTAACACCTTGCACTTATCACTGCTTTATCACTTCCCCATTCTTAATACATCTGCCCCAGAATTATTTATCACTAGTGTGATAGCTTCTGCTTTCTGATTGTCAGGCTTCAAAGGAGCCACCTCCATATGTTTCCAGGAACTGTATGAAACAAATTCTACTTGACAGTATACAGTCCTTGCATTATCTTTGTGTAATGACAGCTAGTGCATTTAATGAGTATAATAATGTTATTTTTGAAAATCATTTCAGAAAAGTGTATGAAATAGTTACGGCACAATATAACTGTATATGGAGCAAGAAGTGACACTGTACATACATGTGATCATTGCCATAGTCAGAAGCCGCTGTACTGTTATATAACGTCATATTATTCAAACCAGGAGTCCACATGGTCTCTGTTTCACTGTAAACAGAATCCTGGAAAATATACATTTTTTTTATAAAAACTACACAAAGCAGTGCACATTTGTATTCAAGTTGTTATGAATTTGCCATATGATACATTCATATTAAATGTACAAGTATTATTTTTGTGGATACCGTATGCAAAAAATGACATTTAATGGCAGATTCAAGGCAAATTATGATCCTAAAATGTGATTTCCCTTCTCACTAATTTGTGTTTTCGGCGATAACTCACAATGGCTGCAAGTTATAACAGCCGAGAAATTTGTATATTGCTATTATATGTGACATGAGATGTCACGGCAATATGGCAATTATCACATACAGTAATGCAATCTGCCTTCAAAGTTAACCTGAATTTTAGAACATATATTTGTTTGTAGGCACTGATGGCAGCATACTTCCCTTCACAGGTTTTCCAGGCAATGGACTCCTATCATTAGGTTGTGGCTGAAGATGCAATGTTTGGTGATGGCAGCAAATATGTAAACAAGAAGTTTGAATGCCAAAGTGGAGAAGGTTCCCATGTGAACAGAATTTAAACATGGTTTGGTTGCTCATAAGTCTGACCCATGAGTAGTGAAGGGTATTAGCATTACTATTTAAAATGCCCTGTTCCCTTATTCCATTACTAATAATATATCTGCTGAAACATTTATATGTTTTAGAAGCTAACTATGTGAAATACGGGAAAGATTCCTATGTTATGAAACATTCTTCCACACTCTGATAGCTTTTGACCCTGTCTACTTTTACATGTCAACCTTTTAACCTTGTTGACCTTTTGACTCTGTCGACCTAATGCATGTCTACCATTAGTGGTCTATCTCTTGACGGTAGACCTTTTTATAGTGTAGAACTATAGATCAGATACCCTGGTAATTATTGATCTGCAATATACTGGAAATTATTCAATCTTTTACTTTCCTGTATGATAAAATGTAGCTTAAAAAGTCTTCCAATAAAAACTGACATAAGTCTTCCCGGTGACTGACATACTGTAAAGTTCTTTGTAATCTTGCACAAAAATAGATTGTAAATATGTTAAAGCAATACATTTCTGTCAGTGAAGTTCCAGCAATAAGGAGTGATCATTGATGGCAACCCAACACGGTTCTTAGTAAATTTCCCCCTCAAAATGGTTTTGTGTATGTAATTTAGCGTTCCAGGGAGACAGAAAATTTAGCCACAGCTGCGTGTAATTGTAGAAATTCTAGAGAATATACCTTGACTGATAAATATACTTAACCAACTCCAGTAACAGAATAGATTTTCTTTTTCTCATGGAAAATCTATGTTTAAATTTAACTTCTTAAAATTAAAGACAAAAATTGTAAAAAACAAAAAACTGAATGGATATATATAATAAAATGGGTGTGGGTCATTGGGTCAACAGTATCTAAGTCGACAGTCATTAGGTTGACCACTATCGGTTGACAGTGATTAGGTCGACACCTGAAATAGGTCAACACGGTCATGAGGTTGACCTGGAAAAAGGCTGATGTGAGTTTTGTAACATTTTTGTGGTCTCGTTTTCTTCGTAAAGTGACCAGGAATCCCAATTAGTGCACTGTGTCCACTCTCATGGCTCGCTTTGCTCGCCATGCCTCGGGCAAGGTTACTTTCCTCAATAATAGTCCACGTGGATCGTAAATTATGAAAATGTTCAATAAAAAAGTAACAAAATCCATGTCGACCTTTTCATGTGTCGACCTTTGTCATGTCGAACTAGTGACCATGTCAACCTAGTGCATGTCGACCAATAGTGGTCGACCTAATGAGTGTCAACCTAAGTACTGTCGACCTAAAGACCGGACACCAATAAAACACCTGTGCGCCCCGCATAAGAAGGCTGCTGGAACCTGGTGTTATTTTCACCAATCACAAATAACACAGACAACAATCCACAGTAGTCCTGCATAGTAACTACTGTGTATTGGTGTCAATGTAAAACTGAAGATGTCAGAAAAGTTTACCTTTACATACTGTAGTGACTTTTAGTATATATGTAGTTGTAGAAAGCACAAAATTAATTACTATAGCTGCAGCAAATACGGACATGTGGTGTGTCATAATTTTAGCACATGTCACCATTTCTGAGTTACCATTTTAAATTGGAAAAGTATGCAATTATAATTATACATGGAATAAAAATTGCATTTTCATCTCCTTGTTTGTAATATGACTTGTCCAGGTTTACATTTGCTCCATGTACAATAGCTACATTCTATGGGGGGTAATTCAGATCTGGTCGCAGCAGTAAATGTGTTAGCTAATGGGCAAAACCATGTGCACTGCAGGTGGGGCAGATATAACATTTTCACAGAGAGTTAGATTTGGGTGGGTAATATTATATTGTTTCTGTGCAGGGTAAATACTGGCTGCTTTATTTTTACACTGCAATATAGATATCAGTTTGAACACACCTCACCCAAATCTAACTCTCTCTACATCTGTTATATCTGCCCCCCTGCAGGGCACATGGGGGGTAATTCCAAGTTGATTGCAGCAGGAATTTTTTTAGCAGTTGGGCAAAACCATGTGCACTGCAGGGGAGGCAGATTTAACATGTGCAGAGAGAGTTAGATTTGGGTGTGGTGTGTTCAATCTGCAATCTAATTTACAGTGTAAAATGAGAGCAGCCAGTATTTACCCTGCACAGAAATAAAATAACCCACCCAAATCTAACTCTCTCTGCACATGTTATATCTGCCTCCCCTGCAGTGCACATGGTTTTGCCCAACTGCTAAAAAAAATTCCTGCTGCGATCAACTTGGAATTACCCTCATGGTTTTGCCCATTAGCTAACACATTTGCTGCTGTGATCAGATCTGAATTAGGCCCTATGTGTGTTTTGATCTCCCTACACAACTTACTCTAAATGTTACTTACCTCTCTGTTCCCGTTTGAGCTTCTTAATATTCATAGTTCTCATCTCCTACTACAGCATGAGAATGAAATCGTTTTTAGATTATTATTTTTATAATTGGCCAGTACAGAAAGGAGATTTTGTTTTAAGATAGTGCAATGACTGTTTCCCACATGAAATTACAGTTTATCACAAACCTTTGTTGTTATTTAAGATTAGCGCTGTAGATTTATATCTGGTCAGATAGGAGAGAGTGAATGTACTTGTGTTCTGCAATATCAAACTCAAGGGGCTCATACATCAGGTTTGTTTTGGCCAATTTGCTGTGTTCCCAATTACCTGGTTTGGGGGATCAGCAAAATCCACCATGTTGGAATTCCAGCATCTTAAAAATCCCAGACTTTTTGATTACGATATTTTTTGGGTTGTAATAGGTGAGTCTGGGATTCTTAACATGCTGTATTTTGCAGATTCCCAAACATATCGGTGATGTGCAGATTGGATTGGCATTGGGAACTCTGACTTTAGATGTTCAATGAGAGGTAGATGACCAACATTAACTTAATTACAGGCATGGTTCAGACAGTATAAAAACATACTGTATCTCTTATGTCAGCTAATTACACTGATCTTATTTAGTTTTCCTAAACTTTACATCATATGCCTCATTAATGAAGAGTATGGTGAAGTGCAAAGTAACTTTCTCTTTGGAATTACTATGTAATTTAAATATTGCAGGTGTAGAAATTTACAACCGATTATGGGGTCTTTGAAGCAGAGCCATAACTAGACTTTTTGGTGTCCTGTGCCAGAGAAGGAATCGGTGCGCCCTCCCCCCAATTTTTTTCAATAGGCACTTAAGGTGCATGCCTCGTGGGAAAGGGGCATGACAAGATTGATCCCAGAGAAAGCCCATGCTGTGATGCCCCTTTCTATATATATATATATATATATATATATATATATATATATATATATAAAGAAATTAAGATGAAGGTGGCACTCAGGAGACTTTTCAGTGCTGGTGATTAATTGGCTTATGACATAAGCCAATAAATCACCAGCATTGAAAAGTCTCGTAAGTGCAGCCTTCAACTTCATTTCTTCTGTATACAGGCTGCCATACCTGAGGAGGGCACCGGAGCAAGTACTTTTTCAAGGGATAAGTGTCGGGTAACCACATCATTTTATATATATATATATATATATATATATATATATATCAGGCAAATACCTCTGACTCATCACAAAATCTCCTGATACATAAGGACTAGGAACTTGACATTTTGACGTTACCTTGCTTTTGTGACGTAGGCACCCACTAAGAAGGATTTTTCAAAATTCCACTCACAAAGGGGTTAAATGGGGTGAGATGATTATTCGGAATCCCCCCTCACAGAGGAGAGGTAAGACAGTCCACCCAACTGGGGATATAAAGAATGCATGGTGGTGGCGATACCAAGTCACAGAGGGGGGAGGACACAGTGCTCTGTTCCTAAACTTCCTTGCCAGTGGCAGTTGCAGAGCCACATCAACTGCCACCCCTAAACACTGTCAAACATTATTGGGTGTGGATCCCCTATTTGAATAATGGATTGCTCTGCAACAGCCACCTGCAAGGAAGTTTAGCTTAATGGTTCAGGAGATTTTTGGTATTTGCCTTTTATATATATTGATTTCAGATATAGGTACTTAACCAACTATTTCCAGTCAGGAAAGGAAAGTGTCTCAATAATCAGAGGTTATCCTGTCACTTAAACTAATAATTTCCAAACCTCTCAGAGACAATAGGAGGAAAAGAGAGAGAGATATTTTGACTCTTAAATGCATTAAAGGAAAGCTTGATAGTCAGCAAGTACTTATCTGCTGTGTAACATGTCCCAACAGCTCTCCCAGTGACCTTAAGTGTTGTGCAAAAATATTTACCTTTTTCCCTCAATGGAGGAGCCCTAAGGAGCGTGAGAAGGTAAGCAAGGAGACCTAGGGCCCTTTGGAATAGAGTTAGCCTATCCCTGCAAACCTTACATATTTAACATACAGCAGGTGGAGCTTAGACTGTCGTCCCAGCATTTACAGCAATGAGCAGGGCAGCATCAGAGGCAGGACGAGGCAGAGAAGGAGGCGGATTATTCTCCCCAGCACCAGCATTTACAGCACTGAGCAGGGCAGCATCAGAGGCAGGATGGGGCAGAGAAGGAAGCAGATTATTCTCCTCAGTACCAGACTTTTGACAGCATCAATCCGGGAAAGGCCCGCTCGGAGGTGCGGCCTGACAAAGAGTGCCAGTGGGGGGCAGAGTATGTCCTGTTGTAAGTCTAATTGCTGATCCCGTGTGATAAACTACCAGTTAACTTTAGGTACATCCCATTGTCCAGAAAATAAGACACAGAGACTACAGATTAAGTTTGCTTAAACACCAGTGCTATTCATCTCCTTGTGATTATACCTGACAGCCTATTCAGCCTATATATATATATATATATATATATATTATAGAAAAAGAGGAAAAATTGGGTTTACAAATACCCTTATACAAAGAATATTGCTTAACGGGATTTGCAATCAATATTTATACAGGTTTTTAAAACACATAATGGACTGTACTTTTCATAAAAATGTATTAAAACAATTATACAGAAACATGAAGTATATCCATAATTATTACATGTACATTATGATGTAGTTTCTCCTACAGAAATCCATCAATGGGATATGGAGGAAAGAAGGCAACCTTTCTGTTGTATCCTTATTCTTCCTCATTAAATATTCGGAGATAACATCAACAAGAAATACAGTAACCAACGCGTTTCGTCTAGGAACTAGACTTCATCAGGGGTGCGTCTAAAAATTATAGAACAACCATTCAATAAAATATATGAATACATGAAAATACATAAAAATACATAAGAAAATGTACAAACAATCCAAAAGAATAGTCCGAAAAAAACAACAAAGATGGGCAAGACAAGGAAAAAACCGAAAACATGGAATGAGCAGTTGATAATCTCACATAATTAGAAGAGACTTTAAGATGTTATTCATAAATATGGTCCACCGAAAAATATTTTATGTTAGACATACCTTAGATAATAATGTCTATCCAAGAGAGTGATAGGCCTAGATCATTGGCCGAATAGGTTCATACGTGGGCTTCCAAACATCAATGAGGCGTGAAATAAGGGCATAAAGTCAGCCTAATTGGGAATATAACAGATACTATACAGTGGAATCTAGGGGTAGCCACATTGATTTCTTCTTTGACTCAGTCAAAGAAGATTTCAAGATATTGAAACTTCAAAATGATAAATTTTGCGATAACCTCACAGCTCAAGAAAGACTAGCGGTTAAACAACTTAAGAAAGATGACACCATAGTTATTAAAATGGCTGATAAGGGAGGAGCTGTAGTCATTCAAGAAAGAAGCGCATATGTTGAAGATGCATTGAAACAAATCACAGATACATCCACTTATGAGCTATTAAAGGGGGATTCATCAGAGAAGTTCATAGAAGAATTGTACATCCTGCTGAGTGAGGCTAAGAAGAAAGAGGTAATAGTTAAAGAGGAATTCGAATATATATACCACAAAAAACCTAAGATTCCTGTCTTCTACCACTTACCAAAAGTGCATAAGGGTTTAACCCCTCCCCCAGGTAGACCTATAGTGGCAGGTGTGGATTCCTTAACCTCCAACCTGTCGCACTTCTTGGATATCAAATTACAACCATACATGAAAAGACAACAATCGTATTTGAAGGATTCTACCAGTCTCCTTATGAACTTAAGAGAACTACAGTGGCTCCCGTCGTACAGATGGGTAACAATCGACGTGCAAGCCCTTTATACCTCCATCCCACATTCTAAGGGATTAAAAGCAGTTGAGAGAATCCTAATGGACAATGACAGCGTTTCTAACGACGAGAGGGAATTCTTAATAGAAGGTATCTGGTTTGTTCTACATCGAAACTACTTTGAGTTTGAAGGACAGTATTGCCTTCAGAAACAGGGGACCGCGATGGGGACCAAGTTTGCCCCATCGTATGCTAACATCTATATGGACCAGTGGGAACAAGAGTACATATATACCAAGGAGAAGTTTAAACATTCTAACATTAAGTTCTATAAAAGATACATTGACGATTTGATCCTAATTTGGGACGGTCAACTAGAGACACTCGTCAGTTTTATCTCCTGTATCCAAGATAACCCCTATAATCTGAGGTTCACATATAAGCAACATCCTTCAACGATAGATTATCTTGATATCCTCCTTAACATTGATGCAGATGGATTACTGAATACAAAAACCTATTTTAAAGAAACCGATGCCAACAGTTTCATACCACGTAACAGTTGGCATCTCACTAGATGGAAGACAACAGTACCTTTTTCACAGTTTACTAGAATGCGAAAAAATTGTAACAACATGGTCAGCTACTGGGAACAATCCTCTGCATTAGTAGAACAGTTCGTTGATAGGGGATATGAAGATTCCGAGCTACGTAGGGATCAAATTCGGGCATCCGAGTTAGATAGAGACAGATTTTTCACAACCGAAAGAAAAACTAAGGACCATCTAAAGAATGAGAGACCCTTCATTACACAATACAATCAAGAAAATGGGAAAATCAGACACATTTTGAATAAACACTGGCATCTGCTACGTAAGGATCCTATACTTGGACCACATCTATCAGAAAGACCTAATATGGTATTCAGGAAGTCTAATAACCGTAAGAATATTCTGGCACCCAGTAAACTACATCCATGCCAACCAATCAGTGATAATACTGCTAAACACCCTTTAATGTCACGAACAGGGCTATTTCCCTGTAATAGATGTATATGCTGTCATATTGATAAGAAAGCCTTTTGCTGGAAAGACGAAAGAATGAGAACTCATAAGTTGAAGTCAATTGTTACTTGTAACACGAATTACATCATTTACAAAATCTGCTGTACCTGTCAGCTTTCGTATATCGGTAAGACTAAGAGAAGTCTAAAAATAAGAATTCAAGAACACCTGCGGAATATCAAAATTAAGTCCAGAACCACAGCCTCCCCAGACATTTCCAAGAAGACCACAACTCGGATATTCAGGAGTTGACGTTTACAGTCTTAGATCATATTCAGGAAAGTAAAAGGGGTGGGGATAGAGATATACGCTTGGCCCAAAGAGAATCATATTGGATTTACACATTGAATACGCTTATTCCGCATAGGCTCAACGAGAATATAGACATGACCTGCTTTTTATAGAAAGTGAAATCCATATTCTTCTTTTTTTTTTTCTCTTTCCTCCCTGAGATTTCTTTAGACCTGTCCTTATTCAGCTTGTTAATAGCCAATAGTTGTCTAGTTTACCTCTCTGAGCCTTGGTTAGGGATCTGTAGAACCGATAATATGTCAACCAGTGGGAGGTCCTTATGATTACCATCACATTAATTATTCATTTACAATTGTTAGGTGTTAATTTGTCAAATGGTGTGTATACTAAAAAAATATTTTTGTAAAAATAGAACCTTGTCTATTATGTCATTTTAAGACTAACAAATATCAATATTTCAATTGATTCCTTAGATATTTTGCTAATTTACCACTTATTGTCACTTATAGAGAATTCATATTACTGCTATTCTACAAAGTTCCTTCTGTATATAGTGAGATCTAATAAGACTAACAGTACAACTATATTTTGAGTTAAATACTCATAGTTCCTGATTAATCTATCTAAACAGCGCATTTATGGATGTATGATGTACTTATAAGTCACTGTTGCCGATAGATACAATCTGTGGGTGTCCCACAGATTGTGACTCCTATTGAGGAACTGAAGATGTAAGGGTCACCATGGTGATGGAACGCAAGCTGTCTCGTCCCAATGTCTTCCGGTCACGTGACGCGGTCAGTCTCCCTGACTTCCCGGTCTGACTAACAACCCGTGGCGCCTGATGTCGGGGCTTTCAGCTCCAGCGTCGGCGCGACTGAGTGCAGCGTGTTTGGAGTTGCTATGGGCAACCGAAGTCGCCTTGCTGGGGAGGCCTGTACTGACGGACACCAATTAGAATAAGTGTGAAAAGTTTATGTCCCGCCTCCACTCCCATTCACTTCTCTATAGGCTCCGTTAGCTGTCAATCAGAACCACATTTAATTCACATAGTTACTAGCCACAACAGGGTATTTTGGGAAAGCCAATTAATTAAATTATATGTGGCTTAACTTTAGGTTTATGGTAATTTTCACTAGTTGTAAAATAATTATATACTTACATTGCTATAAGGGATTTATAAAGATCCCCTTTTTTATTTCATAATACTAGTTATTCACAGTCATTTAAACACTAATTAGTATCACTGAAGGAAGTGAGGTCATCAAAGTTCCTTAATGAGGAAGAATAAGGATACAACAGAAAGGTTGCCTTCTTTCCTCCATATCCCATTGATGGATTTCTGTAGGAGAAACTACATCATAATGTACATGTAATAATGATGGATATACTTCATGTTTCTGTATAATTGTTTTAATAAATTTTTATGAAAAGTACAGTCCGTTATGTGTTTTAAAAACCTGTATAAATATTGATTGCAAATCCTGTTAAGCAATAGTCTTTGTATAAGGGTATTTGTAAACCCCTGTGGTGCCATTTTTCCTCTTTTTCTATACTCTATTTTCTTTGCTCAGTTCCTCCTAACAAGGAACTCAGAGGAACCAGGCAGCCCATCCTAGAGATAGCTATACCTAATCGCCTACTTTTAAACCAATTAGCGCAGGAGGAGAGTGTTTGTGGAGTTTATATATATATATATATATATACAGTATATATATATACATATATACACACATATATATACAGTATATATATATAGTATATATATATATATATATATATATATATATGTATAGGCCTGTTGTTATTCAGTTACAATACCCTTTATTAAATAAAGCATTTCTTTATACTGCCATACCCGGGATTCAAACCTACAACCGGTTGAATTCTAATCTAACACCCTGCTCATTGATCTATTTGATCCTGCATAAAAACTATGAGAACTATATGAAGCTACTGGTACTTTGTAAAAAAAAAAGCAATGCAATTGAGCAGATCTATGTAGTGTGTAGCCACACATCCAATCTCTTACAGCCACACACTACATAGATCTGCTCAGCCTCAATGCTGATATTTTTTTCACCTAAGCTTAGAATTCTCTAGCTTTCTATGCAAGGGCAGATAGATCAATAAATAGATTGTCTGACTGCAATGCCATAGGCAATGAGTTCGAATCCCAGGTATGTCAGCATCTTAAAATGTAATAAAATACAGTGTGACTGAATATCAAAGAAATCTCAAGTTGAGTTCATGAATGTTGTATAGATATTAGCGACAGAAGGGGTAAGGTAGGAGACAGCGGCGTTAAGGAGATGCTGGTCTTCAAAAAGGGGGGAAGCTGCAAGTGAAAGTAATAAAAACAGATAATTGAAAAGTGCTGCCGACAGTGCCCCCTACCCTGCAGCGCTATGTGTGGTGCCCCCTACTCACACACCTAGTTATGGCCCTGCTTTGAAGTGCAATAAGATAAAATAATTTGCAGAGAAGCAGATTGGGGGATGGGAGCTACTGAGTAAAGGTAGTTGCAGCAGTGAGCCTAGATTTGCATAGCTGTGTATAAATGGGATCTGGTCGAGGATCCTTGTAGTCGAGATCCAGGCAGTCGAAATACTGATGCCAGAATCCCAACACTGCTCGGAATGCCGTCTAGGATCACAATACCGGTGCCAGAATCACAGCCACCAGGATCCCGGTCAAGTGCTGGGCCATCGAACAGGGTTAGGGTTAGGGTGCAGTTGTCAGGAAGGGTAAGGTTTTGGCTGCAGGAAGGAGGGGTTAGGTTTAGGGGGACATTGAGGAATGGCAAGTATACTTACTTTGCCTCTATTAGGATTCTCACAATGGATGCCACGATCGGTATTCTGACCTCTGGCATCCTGACTGCAGGCATATCAAACCCAACCTGTATAAATTACAGTTCATTCAAGGTAGCAAAGGGTGCAATTTTCTGAGCATTCCTTGCTGTGCAAAAGAAAAAAGAAAAAGAAGATACTCCAACTTTTAATGGGACATATGTTGCACCTTCTAATTGCAAATCAGAAGAGTAGTGAATTTCTATGTGTACTTTGTTTTCCAATATGTCAGAGAGTAATGATAATAGCAGAGCAGGGTTAGTGTTTCCATGATTAAATTGGGGAGTTAGACTCACTAACTCTGTTTCCTAGTTCATGCAACACTCATGTTATTGTATCCACAGAGTGATCCTTTTGTTTGATTTAGTGGAATTTAGCCAGAGGCACTGCAGATTCTTAAATGGTGCCCGGCAGTCAGGCCAATTCCCAGCAGTTACCAGGGTGGGAGGAAGATCTCTCCCTGGAAGTGAACATAAGCAATCCACTGCCACAGTGTAAAAGTTTGACCTGCCCATCTGACATATTCAGTTATATTAATCCCACCCAATGGACAGGCTCCACATACCCCAGACAGCAGGGGGGAGGAGGGAGTGTAGAGAGTGGAGGGATTCATTTAGAGTGAGTCATTCTATGTACTGGCTGGAATGGAAGTGAGAGGATGATCTGTCCCAGTTCTAATTAAATCCTGTGAGAACTCAGCTGGTGAGGACTTGAAAAGCCATGGACTGGATACAGCTGCTATACCTCTGGATTGAAACCCATTGAATTCCAGAAGGAGCCAGCCTTCAGGAAGGCCTAAAGTAGCAGTAAACAGTGTCATTGGAAAAACACCCCTTTGTGCAATTGGGCAGATCTGCAGTAATTGCCTCTGTGGGTTGGGAACTTTGCAGGGGATGTTAAGGGGGATGTCAATCATGTTAATTTTTTTACAGTGTGTAGTGGTTATGTAGACTATTGTATTACACTTGTATGTGCTTTTTGTGAGATAAATGTTGTTGCTAGAAATGTTTCTTTTCCTTACCTGTGTGATTGCCAAACCTAAGGATCCAGGCACACTTGGTGAACTAGGGTTCCAATACCCGGTGTCCTCACTGGTGACAGAACAGTGGAATCACAAAGACCCAATGAGTGGGTGGAGCATAGGGGTGCAAATCCAATATGGCCAAGCTCTGTACTGATAAGAGGCAATAGTTGGCCAGTACCAGTCTCCTTAAGGGAACCTATGGGGATTCTAACTGAAGGATGAGGAGTGAACCAGAATTGGGATAGATAGTAGAAAAAGATATTCTACAGAAGCAACACATGCAGGGGTTGTGCCGAATGCATGGTATACAGTAGCCTATGATGAATAAAAGATCTGGGAGATGTTCATGACCCGATTAATGGAATTGAAGAAGGCTCATCATAAAGAAGGGGATGAATAAGGGGATGAAGAGAAACAACTGGGATTCCAACAGATTCATCCAGGAACTACGTACTTTAGATGCCACAAAGTAATGGTGGTGATCACTGCTATACTATTTGATTGGCTGGGTGCATTAGGGGATAGGGCCACTCTCCAGAAAAAAGCTGGAGTTATCCAAGTGGTGTTGGAAATTCCAATCGCCGCGGCCAGGAAGGTTCGAGAAATGATCCAAGTGGATAATTTCTCTTTATTTATTTATCTACACAATTAAGTATATTTTCTTTTAGGCTATCTTATTGTCTGCTTTTTTGTTCCAACTAATTAATTCCAATATATTTCAACTTTGGTTAGGCTCTTAAGAAGACTTTTACAACTTTGAAAAGTAATACGTTTAGAATAACTCATACAAATGAAACACAAAAATTTAAATACACAAATGTTATCTTTATTTTTTAGGGACACTTCAATTCCAAAAATTATTATCATTTTTGTCTCCTTGCATGTGAAACTGGTAATTAGGCAATATATAATTTAGTATGTTTCAAATACATAACTCAAATTAACTGTCTTACAAAACTAAATTGATTAAATTCTATCATTAAACTTTCCAATAACTCTATGGCCAGAATTAGTTTGCTTTGAACAGAGTTTAAGATACTATTACAGTAATAAATGACACAACGTTTTAAACTAATATGCTTAGTACAGACTTCAACAGGAACAATTCTGTATATCTTAATGTCTTTATTATAAAAATGTCCCCTTAATATGTCTCTCAATGTACTGTATAAATGTGGGTTAACCTTGGTGAGTCACATAACTCACTTGCTACTAGTAGGTCTTGCAGATGGTTCCAATTGTGGTTAGTTTTATATTTAATTGGATTAGGGGAATTACTACTGCAATTCAATATAGGTGTTAAATCTCTTTCCAGCGGTGAGGTATAACTCAATTGAATAAGTGTAGCCGTTTTCATGGATGACTGTACCAATATAAATAAGAGCTATACAGTTGCAAAGTCTGGAAATCAAGCCAACAGGTAGTAATCTGTTGCTATGAATATTTCTTTATTGTGGTGAAAGTCACCACTAAAATACTCAATCTATCCTTAAGTATAAGGAGCTATCATCTTCTGTCCTAAAATTTAAGGTTGACTGCTCTAACCTCTGCTACCTGTGCTGTTAGTGTTATACTGACCTTAGGGAAGGAATACAGGGGGTTGGTGCTGGCTTAGGTGTATGTTTGTTATTTCAGGACTCCTGCTGTTCTCATTGCTGAGCTGAACTCACTTCCTCTTGTCCTAATTTACTGGTTAGTGATTAGGGACTGTGCTTGCCTTCTCCACAGCTGCTTCCATCTATGCTGCTCTGCCACACTTGGAAACAACCTCTCTGGATGATGTATGCTTCAGATTCCCCACTGCATACTACATAGCCTTGACAGCACTGCTAGTCCTGCCACTGTTGTTTCCAGAAGTGACATGGTAACACACTTTCCACTCAGGTAGGAAAGCTAAGTTGGTCCCTCTGTTAAAATCACCAGCTCCTCCTCAACCAAGTCCCAACAGTTCTCCTGACTTCAACACTTTGACTCTTCAACTTTGGTCTAAGCCATTTATTGTCTCTCTCTTCCTCTTTTTATAGCTAGTGGCTTATACTGACTCCTCCTGCAGCTGACTAAAGTATTTATAGTCTAATAGGTGCCCACTGACTTGTCATACATTTGCCTTTCTCATTTATAGAAAATATTAATTAATATAGCTTTTCAGTTTCACAAGTAATAAACAAGTCTTAAATTGCTAGTATACCCTCAGATCAGCAGAACATATTATAATAAGAGGTTGCTTTTAATAATGATACCGTTTGGGGAGGTATGTATTACACAATGCAACATACAGACCAAATTATATAAATTGGCATGACTGTTGTGCTAATTTGAATTTGGATTATGGGTGCAATTCAATTGATTATCGTGCCCGATCTCCCGTCTAAAGTAACAGGAGATCACAGGGGCAATATTCAATTGAGTCGATGATCGCGCTAATCACACCTATAGATGTTGGGTTTAGCCATGCTAAGTGGCTAAACCCGACCATAGTGCTGGGCATGATCATGAAAAGTCCAGTTTGGGCGCTCAAATGGTCACTTTTTGCACATTTAGCTTGCCACCCCTAGGTGGTGTGAGTTGAAATGCAGGCTCCTGCAGCCATCACGTCTGAATGGAGCTATAATTGAATAGCTCTGTTTGGGCGCCATCCAAACAGAGAGTTGAATCTCACCCTATGTATCACACTGCTTATACTTCCAAGTAGGTCAAATTCTTGAATCTCCTCTTTCAGAAGCAGGAGGAAGTTTATGTGTGTTCTGTGCATAAATATTTTACAAATATTTTAAAGATTTTATTTTATGTTAATAACATGTAACAATTTACTGTACATTTCTAAAGCTAATCAGCACATATATAAATCAAAACATAAACAACATAATGTTGGATCTTTAATTAAAACCAGTGTCATTTTCTCTACAAGCATGGTTAATTCATTCATTTAAAGCTCTTTCCAGTCTGGACGATATTGAATGCTTTAAAATCTCTTTAACATTTTGGCCTATCAAGACATAGAGGATGGGATTGATGCAACTGTTAAAGTAAATCAGCCCTACAGAAATATAAAATATTATGTCAGATACAAAATAAGGTCCTTTGACAACTAATGGAAAAATGTGGAATGGAAATGTACAGATGAGGAAACACACAATGACGGCATTGATAATCTTATAGGGTCACTGTTTCCTCCTTGGTATTCTAACTTTTCTAAGTTTAAAACAAATTACACAATAACACATAAGAATGACAGAAAAAGGGACAATAAAAACGGTGACAAATCTGATGATGATCGTTTCCTTATGATAATAATAATAACCATAGGTAATATTTATATGAGGAAAGTTTAAGATGATGCTCACCACCCAAACTATTGCTGAAATGTTGCAGACAAATTTGGGTTTTCTATAGGTTTTGGACCAAAATGGCCACATTATGGAGACACAGCGGTCAATACTCATGGCGGTTAAAAAAATAGGCACTAGTACACATGGTCATAAACCATAGAACAGTGATGAATAAATCACACATATAGTGAAACGCAAATATTTTAAATGGGATAGAGACACAACATATGAAGTCAGCTACAGCCAGGTTAAGGAACCACACAGCACTGACTGTCTTTATCTTGAATCCAGCGATCCAGATAACCAAACCGTTCCCACAATTCCCAAAACGCAAATGATACTGTAGAAAATGATTGACAGTATTAACATTATGTTGAAATAACCGTACTCGTTATGTGATACAGTCCAATTAGAGGACGTCTGATTGTCCGAGACACTATAGTGCGCAGTGGATGTCTTCCTGAAAGCATAAAGAGTGGTATTATTAATTTTTTTCTGAGTTTAAATTACAATTAAAAGTATTATATTAGCAAAATAACTCAGACATGTTTATGTTCCATTAATTGCATGCTGCATACTATTTTACCCAACACAGCAATTTGTCAGACACATTTCCCAGCCAGTATAAACAATAATGTAGTTTTATATTTTCTTTGGCACACAGGGAAACCAATTAACAAGTCCACAGTCACTATGCTTGATGTAAGCCCCCTGTTTTAGTAAGTGTTGAGAGTAAATATTAAAGGGTAAGTGTATAGAGTGTGCACCTGCATTTCCTCTTTTTTTCTGTGTGACATTAAAGAATAAGAATCCACAACCACAGAATTACTTGTCCTCTCCTTTAATCCACTATTACTATTATATATATATATATATATATATATAATATATATTAGTATTATATATTTTTTATTTCATTAAAATTCAGAATTATTTTTTAATTTCATTTCATGTTCTTTTCTTTTTAACATACTTTACTGAGTACCATGAACAGCAGGTACAAGGTAAGCCAAACCTCTAGAATATAAATAATAACCAAATTAGACATCACGTCCATACGAAATCAATCTAACACCTCATCCATTTTTAAAGAATAACACTGTTAGAAGAGAAAACTCCAGCGTGATAGAAGAAAAAGAAAGATGAAAAGAAAAACAGGAACGAAGAAAAGAAAGGAGAAAGGAAAGCCCCCGTGGGATGGGAACATAAATAAGTCAATGTGTGTTGTTGGCTGTTACAATGCAAAAGGGGAGGGGGCGTGTTGATTGGCTTACCATGGGCTCTATATTTTGTCAAATAATTAAGAAGTGTGATTCAGTAAGGGTGTGACCTCGTGGGTTGGGGCGCGGACAATCGGCCCGACCCTCTTTTTCGTCACTCCCGAGGTCCAAGAGATACTGACTTCTGGGACTGCAGTGACGGCTCCTACATTGTGACAGTAGCAAGTAAGATAACAACTGCTAATTTATGCACTCCCAGAAAATACCATCTGAATGGACATGACATGCCTGTGTTTACCTGACCACTCCTGTTCCCTCCCCCATACACTGTCTTGCTGTCACTTACTGCGGTTCATTCACATGTGCAGTAAGAAAATATTGACCCATTTGCGTACAATAGCAGCTTTGCGACCGCACCTGGATGGGCCTCCAGGTGTCTTGCTCTGTGTGGTATATAGACCCTAGATATATAAAGGCTCTTCCATAACTTTAGGGAAAGGAATTTAATTTATTTGAAAAATTCCATTCATCACAAATTATATTTGATATGTACAGTATATATAGAACACACCTTGAAGTATTCAACAAAGGCATACAGCAGGAGACCAATACACCACCATAATAATGACAATCCAATAGATTTATTGTAGCATCGAAAAGCCCTCCTCTTAGTGGTAGTAATAATACATCATATGTATCAATTTAAAGTACAGGTAAGGATTAGCATTTTAGCTCTCATGCCTGCCCGACAGCTGTTTCGAAGTGGATACACCCAGAGCCAGATTAACAATGTGGCGGATAGAGCTATAGCTCCAGGCCCCAGGTAGAAATAGGTCCATCACCATGACAGTATGAAGATGATTAACTGTCCAGCTTGTCACATGGTTGCCATCAGGGCTGGTACTAGACCTTGTGGCGCCCAGGGTGAAAGTTTCCTTTGACGCTCCCCACTCCTGCTGGCCAAATAGGGTTAGTGCGCACCAAAAAATAGGGGCATGGCTTCATAGGGAAGGGGCGTGGTCACAGTTTTGCCCTCTGTAGATTTGTGCCCCCTGTAGAGTTGTGCCCCCAGTAGCTGTGCCCCCCAGTAGCTGTGCCCCCTGTAGCTGTGCCACCAGTAGTTGTGCCTCCAGTTGTTTTGCCCTCAGTAGTTTTGCCCCCATTAGTTTGCACCCAGTACTGCGCCCCCATTAGTTTTGCCCCAAGTACTGTGCCCACCAGTAGCTGTGCCCCTAGTAGTTCCGCTTACCAAAAATAAAAAAATACTCACCAGCCCCACTCCTGCTTTCCCGACCACTGCTGCCCTCCATCTCCTGCCACCGGCGCCACTCCTCGGATCTATGGGAGAGACGTCCCATAGCACCGCACAAATGTCTGCAGCCTCTCCCACAATGCCGTGCGGTGCGCGATGACGTCAGGCGCACCGCACATCAGGCCCCAGTAGCGGGAAAAGGTCCTCTTCGTGAAGGGAAACTAGATGCTACAGTGTCTAGTTTCCCTTTGTGGAGAGGACCTTTCATACTGCACAGTAGCGGCTTTTGCCACGGTGGTGGGCTCCCCAGGACAGCGGCACCCCGCGAAAAAATCCTGCTTGCCCGTGGCAAGAGCCGCTACTGGTTGACATAAATTATAGGAATTAAAATTATATTTTTAATTTTCTCACAAAGTAAAGCTGTTTTTCTACTGTTATGTATTTTGGGAGACAATTGGGCTTATATTGTAGGAAGTGTACACGCCCATATATCACTGGCCACACCTACACAGCATTAGCCACACCTCCTCAACTTCTCACAATATTTTCAGCCCCAGGCCAATGTGGACCTTAATCCTGCACTGGACACACCGATGCTTCTGTACTCCATTCCCTGTATTTGAAATTGATAAGTATGATGCATTATTACTACTACTATACATTACTAACAGGGTTTTATGCACGGGACTGAAAAGCCTGTCTCGAGAAAGAGTCTTCTGGTATCAAAACATTGACATGTACTTGGCCACAAGACGCATTTGTGAGGAATAAATGACCTTTCACGGAAATTATATTTGAAGAGGTGAGTGCTCTCTATTCCAAATATTAGGATTAAGATTTACTTATTAGTCCTGCAGCCTGGTGGCCGTTGCAGCTCCCCCTATCCCAACTTGGATTATTATTGAAGACATTACAGATTTTTATCATAAAAAAATAATAATGAACTTTCTTAGTGTCAGTTTTGAGCTGCTTTGATGTATTTTTTTTGGAAGTTACAGTATAACACAGGGTCATGGAAGAGTTAAGACTAAGAGGTTCATTTGTTAACTTTTGTTCCAGTTTAGGGATTTTGGGGGTTAAGGTTTAAGAGGAAGTTAATTTTTTTTTAATTTGGTAAGCTATACACTATTTTAAAGATAGGGAATTTCATATTGCCTGTCGACTCAAGTAGCCACCTAAAGGTCTGTAGTCAGAGTGGCTTCACCTGAGTGCACAAATATGGCTGACCTCTCCTCGCTTAAATGTTGTTCTGTGATTCCAAGAGTAATTAGCCCTATGTACAGTATGTTATACGAAATACTTGGAGGGGGGGGGGGGGTTGTAGCTGGATGTGGGCGACCCAAACTAAAATGTATTATGTCCATGTACACAGTGTGTGGGGCCAGTCAGGTGGGATGACATCACTGAATTTATTCATTGTTGTGCTGCAATGCAACATGGGAGATGCAAGAAGAGAACTGGAGAATAGATCACCCCCCCCCCCCCCCCCCCCCTTGTGGTGCATACACAGCTAGCAGTAGCTCCATACTTCAGGGGTCAGTGCTTCAGGGGGTATTATGACTAATGGATTCCAGATTTGTGGAACACCACACTCACTCCAGCGGCCCCACACTCAGACCCCTATGGATGCATGTGTCCTGATACCCCAGGTCCTGCTGATACCCATAGATCTCAGATACAGCTGAGAAGGGGTGACCAGGGCAGGAGGCGCAGGTTCCAGAGGAGGTCTGGGGCATGGCAGTGGGGGCTGGTCCAAATGGAAACCATCACCATCCGTTGTTGCAGCAGGATCAGATGGAGGATGAGGGCATGGTGGTTGGCCTGGATACTGGAGAATCCAGTTCCTGTCAGCCATTACTGCAGAGTTCAGTAGCTGTATGTTCAGCAGTGGTGGGTTTCCACTGCTGCCATATGGTACAATGGTGGCGTAGCTCATTAAAAATTGTGCCACAAAGTGTGTCCACTTATGTCCTGGCATTACACAAGTGACAGCATGCCGGGACAGTTATATTGGGACCTGTAGACAACGTGTTATTAACTTTTAATTTTTTCCTTTATCCCTGCACCCACCGCCACCAGGGGTGCTGGGAATAGTCCTGGGATCAGCCAGGGGCTGCTTATTAGTAATTAGGGGGAACCCCATGTTGTTTTTAACCCCTGTTTTCTAAAACCAGACAGGACTCAGAGGTCAGGCACTAGTTACTGATGGGGGGAGGGCAATTTTTATTTTTTTAAATTAGCCAAAGAACAGGGTTCCTCAATGTTGCTGTCATCTCTGCTCTTCATGTGGTTTATTTGCTAGAATTGTATAACATTACATCTAACAAGGGGCTGTTTTAAAGGTATAGCTTCCATATTATTGTTTATTGAATCTTTTATTATATAATCGGGCCTTTACTTTCAGGCACTTTTTGGGGTGCATATTGTTAAACACACGTTACACTATGATGTTGTTTAGTCTTTTCTCAATATGTGAATATTTACACTTTTCTCATCATTGCTGAATTTGGAGAAAGAGTACTGGGCCTAAATTCAGTAAGCATGCTGGGGGCTGCTCATCGCTGGGCAAGGCCGCCCAGCATGCTGACCGCCACCTCCCCTCCCCCCTCGAACAAGCAGAAATTGTGATCATATCGCAATTTTTGCTTGTTAGCAGAAACAGAGGATGGCTTCTGCCGGCGCAGCTTAGCTGCGGCAGCAGGAGTCTCGCCGCCAAGTTCTTGATCACATGTGTGTTGTGTCTTGCAGCCGCCATGATCATGCCCCTGACATGTGCCCATTTGGCCACCTCTTCCCCCCATTTGCGCCGCACCGCCCACCCTCAACTCTACATCTCCACCCTGGAAACAGAGCGTGGCTCACCTCCCCCCCCCCCCCCTGCCCCGCGACCTCCTCTGCCTGATTAAGAGGCAGAGGCGAATGCATTTTCTGTGCACCACCACAGAAAGTGCGGGCTCATGCACAGGACGGGCACTGCGCTTGCGACCACATGCCGATCGTAAAAATTCAACCTGAATAAGGCCCACTATTTGGAACATATCAGAAGACTCAAAATATTTTCTGGAGGAGAATGATTGTTATTGATTTTTTGGAACATTGCTAGACGCCTATGTTTTGTATTTTTTAAAATGTCATTTGGATTATGTAACTGGCTATTTATACGTCATGAGAGAGAGTGTGCATGTTTTCTCTTTTTCTTTGTGTTATTTTTTCATTTTAGTATTACAGATACAATAAGACGAGAGCCGTGTAGGCACAAGGCTATATAAGAGTCCTTTTTTAATTGATTTGGAATTTTTTCAACTGTTGCTAGGATGATTAGGCTTGGGGAATTCTTGTGAGTGGGCAGGATTGGCCCATAAGGGAGCTTCTAGGAGTGACTATATCTTGCTTCATAAGACTGGGGGCGAGGCCATCCATGGCTGTAACTGGGGTGGGGTGGGAGGGGGTTGTGGGTGGGGGGGTGCCAAGGGGTCACGTGCCCCGGGTGATGGACTTGAAGGGGGCGCGGAGAACTTTTTCAAGCTCCCTCGCCCAGTTGCTTCTGCCCGCCGTGATCACCTCCTGCAGACGCATATGGGACTTTCACGTCACGGTCCCGCCGCTGCTGTAATGTCTCCATCTCCCTCTGCTTCCCTCTGCATGAGCAACCGCCGGAGCCTCCCTCTGACCTCTCGCCCGGCAGGGACTCTGCACACTCTCCTGCCTGACTGCTTGCCAGGACCTCTGGAGGGAAGCTGGAAGAAGACAGAGCCAGCAACAATTAAATTGCATCCCCCACTTTGGGCTGAGGCAAGTGGGCATTGAGGGGGGGAGGTTAGTCAGGAGGCTTTACAATATATGTATATATAGTATATGTGTGTATATATATATATATATATATATAAATATATAGATATATATATAATATGTGTAATACTCCACGCTAGCTGTAAGTGTGCATAGCAGCGCCGTTAAATAATATACCTACAGTGTAGTGGTGAATAAAGAAGCGCTTAAAATTAAAGTATAACAGCGTGATACCTGTGAAGAAAAAAAACAATTTAAAAGACAGCAATGTTTACACTCCATCAGAAGTGTGCGGTGTAATGAATAAGTCCGTAATTGGTGAAAACTCCTGGGGTTCCAATGATGGTAATTACCAGCGGTGTGTGGCTGGTATGGCACAGGCTGTCTAAACTGTCCCTATTTCTGCCTTCATTTAAGCTGCGGTGCTTCACTTTTCCTGCTGGTTCCCCTGATGTATATCTTCCACGGGATATGGGTTGGGTTCGGGTAACCGGCGGTTGGGAGACCACCGGTCACAATACCAATAGCCGACAGGGGCGATCGCAAAGAAGAAACTTCGGGGCTCAATATGCAGCAGGCTCGGTGACTCGCTGTGCTTGCCACAGGTTCTATTCCCACTCTATGGGTGTGGTGGACACCCATGAGTGGAAATAGTCCCTGTTTGTTGGCATGCCAACTGGCGGGCTATTCAGCATTCGGTGAATGTCCACCTCCTCCTCATCGTCCGATTCCTCACCCCTTTCACTGTGCACATCCCCCTCCTCACAGATTATTAATTCGTCCCCACTGGAATCCACCATCTCAGGTCCCTGTGTACTTTCTGGAGCCAATTGCTGGTGAATGTCTCCACGGAGGAATTGATTATAATTAATTTTGATGACCATCATCTTCTCCACATTTTCGGGAAGTAACCTCGTACGCCGATTGCTGACAAGGTGACCGGCTGCACTAAACACTCTTTCGGAGTACACACTGGAGGGGGGGCAATTTAGGTAAAATAAAGCCAGTTTGTGCAATGGCCTCCAAATTGCCTCTTTTTCCTGCCAGTATACTTGGATGCGGTCACTCATATAATCCTCCACCATTCTTTCAATGGTGACAGACTCATATGACCTGCATCACCGCCAGCGGGTGGGCTCGGAATTATTAGCCTTTTCCTCGCAGCCCCAGTTGCAGGAGAATGTGAAGGAGGAGCTGTTGACGGGACAAGTTCCGCTTGAGTTGACAAGTGTCTCACCAGCAGGTCTTTGAACATCTGCAGACTTGTGTCTGCTGGAAAGAGAGATACAACATAGGCTTTAAACCTAGGATCGAGCACGGTGGCCAAAATGTAGTGCTCTGATTTCAACAGATTGACCACCCGTGAATCCTGCTTAAGCGAATTAAGGGCTCCATCCACAAGTCCCACATGCCTAGCAGAATTGCTCCATTTTAGCTCCTCCTTCAATCTCTCCAGCTTCTTCTGCAAAAGCCTTATGAGGGGAATGACCTGACTCAGGCTGGCAGTGTCTGAACTGACTTTACGTGTGGCAAGTTCAAAGGGTTGCAGAACCTTGCACAACGTTGAAATCATTCTCCACTGCGCTTGAGTCAGGTGCATTCCCCCTCCTTTGCCTATATCGTAGGTAGATGTATAGGCTTGAATGGCCTTTTGCTGCTCCTCCATCCTCTGAAGCATATAGAGGGTTGAATTTCACCTCGTTACCACCTCTTGCATCAGCTGATGGAGCAGGTTCAGGAGTGTTTGCTGGTGCTCCAGACTTTGGCATGCGGTGGCTGAAAGCCGAAAGTGGCTCGCAATTCTTTGGGCCACCATCAGCACCTCTTGCACGCCCCTATCATTTTTTAAAAAATTCTGCACTACCAAATTCAATGTATGTGCAAAACATGGGACGTGCTGGAATTTGCCCAGATGTAATGCACGCACAATATTGCTGGCATTATCTGATGTCACAAATCTCCAGGAGAGTCCAATTGGGGTAAGCCATTCTGCGTTGATGTTCCTCAGTTTCCGTAAGAGGTTGTCAGCTGTGTGCCTCTTATGGAAAGCGGTGATACAAAGCGTAGCCTGCCTAGGAACGAGTTGGCGTTTGTGAGATGCTGCTATTGGTGCTGCCGCTGCTGTTCTTGCTGCGGGAGGCAATACATCTACCCAGTGGGCTGTCACAGTCACATAGTCCTGAGTCTGCCCTGCTCCACTTGTCCACATGTCCGTGGTTAAGTGGACATTGGATACAACTGCATTTTTTAGGACACTGGTGAGTCTTTTTCTGACGTCTGTGTACACTTTCGGTATCGCCTGCCTAGAGAAATGGAACCTAGATGGTATTTGGTACCGGGGACACAGTACCTCAATCAAGTCTGTAGTTGCCTGTGAATTAATGGTGGATACCGGAAACACGTTTCTCACTGCCCAGGCTGCCAAGGCCTGAGTTATCCGCTTTGCAGCAGGATGACTGCTGTGATATTTCATCTTGGACAGTCTGTTGGACAGTCAATTGCTTACTGGAAGTAGTACAATTGGTCTTCTGACTTCCCTTCTGGGATGACGATCGACTCCCAGCAGCAACAACAGCAGCGCCAGCAGCAGTCGGCGTTACACTCAAGGATGCATCGAAGTAATCCCAGGCAGGCGAGGACTCATCAGACTTGCCAGTGACATGGCCTGAAGGACTATTGGTTTTCCTGTCTAATGAGGAAATTGACACTGAGGGAGTTAGTGGTGTGGTTTGCAGGAGCTTGGTTACTTGAGGAAGAAGGGATTTAGTTGTCAGTGGACTGCTTCCGCTGTAACCCAAAGTTTTTGAACTTGTCAATGGCTTCTGATGAATTCGCTCCAGGTGACGTATAAGGGAGCAGTAGGCATTACACTTAAGGATGCATCGGAGAAATCCGAGGCAGGAGACGACTCGTCAGACTTGCCAGTGACATGTCCTGCAGGACTATTGGCTTTCCTGTGTAAGGAGGAAATTGCCTACTGCTGCTGGCGCTGCTGTTGTTGCTGCTGGGAGTCGATCGTCATCCCAGAAGGGAAGTCAGAAGACCAATTGTACTATTTCCAGTAAGCAATTGACTGTCCAACAGTCCTTTGCGAGGAAGATGAAATATCACAGCAGTCATCCTACTGCAAAGCGGATAACTGAGGCCTTGGCATCCTGGGTGGTGAGAAACATGGTTCCGGTATCCATCATTACTGCAGAGCCAACTAGAGACTTGTTGGAGGTACTGTGTCCCCGGTACCAAATACCATCTAGGTTCCATTTCTCTAGGCAGGCGATACCGAAAATGTACACAGACCTCAGAAAGAGACTCACCAGTGTCCTAAAAAATGCAGTTGTATCCAATGTCCACTTAACCACGGACATGTGGACAAGTGGAGCAGGGCAGACTCAGGACTATGTGACTGTGACAGCCCACTGGGTAGATGTATTGCCTCCCGCAGCAAGAACAGCAGCAGCAGCACCAGTAGCAGCATCTCACAAACGCCAACTCGTTCCTAGGCAGGCTACGCTTTGTATCACCGCTTTCCATAAGAGGCACACAGCTGACAACCTCTTACGGAAACTGAGGAACATCATCACAGAATGGCTTACCCCAATTGGACTCTCCTGGGGATTTGTGACATCGGACAACGCCAGCAATATTGTGCGTGCAGTACATCTGGGTAAATTCCAGCACGTCCCATGTTTTGCACATACATTGAATTTGGTAGTGCAGAATTATTTAAAAAATGATAGGGGTGGGGGGCGTGGCCTGACTTGGGAGACGGCTGGAGGCAGAAAAGCAGAGCTCCTGCTAAAAACCCACAAAACTCCGGCTGCCGTTGGATTTACTGGCCCCTTCATACCCCTACAGTTCCCCCTGTGGCTCTGGTTGCCTGAGTGCCTGGTCGCGGAGCCGGGAGACCGTTTTTACGGTCTTTGCAGGTTGGGGCCTGCGCCGGGTACCGGAGCCGTGTGCTAAATTTCCATCTATGGCCCGACGGGAGGCTCCGTGAACAGTGTGAGAACCGGAACTACCCGCGTTCGCCGGAGCACCTGGACTCACCTCACCATCTGCCGAGAAGCCTCTGAGACCCCCCTGCAACAAGGTTGGTGCCCTGTGAAGCGCCTACTGACACCCGGCGCTCACGGACGGAGAGACTCACGGGACCGCACTGCCGGTGCTGCGGCAGCGCGGCTCTGTCCCTGCCAGACGCGGACTCCCTTCGAGGCGGCTGTGCCCTCCCTGCATTCCTCTCCCTCTGAAAATATAAGCTGCTGGCGCGGAGGGGGACCTTGGAATTGAGGAGGCCTATAAGCTCCACAGTTAAATAAGAAGACTGGGGGAGACCACCTGACACACTGGGTCTATTACATTACAATAATTATAGAAGCCCCACAGACCTACCAAGCATTGCTTCCCTTCATCCTCAGCTGATCAAATCTTTCCTCTGAGCTGGTTATTTTCTAGATCACATTATAGTGGGACGGAATTGACCCTATATCATCACTGTTGATTCTTAGAAGCAGTGCTGTTTCTCCAGTCTGTTGCCACAAAGTGAATTACAACTCCTACCCCCTCCTCTTGTCGCCACGTGTGTGGGAGGTGAGTGCGATTATCTCATTACTTACTAATTAATCTTCAGTTGGTGTGCTCATACGGTGATGCCGCTGGCCGGATTGCCGTTGTAATTGAAATATTACACCACTGAATATATTTACCACGCTCTCTAAACCTAGCTGCTCACCCTCCCACATAAACTGGCGATGTCAAATCTATACCCGGTTAACACAATTGCAATCCGCTGACAACTTGGGGGGCTACGCCCGCCCTCAGTTTCCCCTCAGTTGACACATTTCGCAACGATATGTGAACTCACACCACCCGCAGCTGTGATGTGAAATTCTTCATGCTTCCATAGCCAAAGGCATACCATCCCATCTATCCGACCCTCATGAGCTCATAATTATTATTATCGACAAATTCTTACGTTTTTCTGCACCAAAACCACAAAGATATAGGAGTGGAAGCAAACGCAGGGAACCGAGCCCCACCTCTCCGCCACTGTCCTCTAATCCTGTCGGCTTAGACAGCGAAGTTGAATCATCGCCTACCATGGCCCCAAAAGCCCCCCCTGCTCCTCCTTCCTACTCGGACATAGTGAAAGCAATTAAGGAAACCGTGGAACCTTTATTACAGGCACAGGCGGATAAATTTATGACCGCAGTATCAGACCTGAAATCAGAGCTTAGGTCTATGACTCGCAGAATCTCGGTGAATGAGAATAGGATTGGAGTTAACTTCAAGGAAATTGAAGATCTTAAGGAACAGGTCGTATCTTTAACATCTTCACGCCAACATATGATGATGAAGATGGACGACCTAGAAAATCGTTCGATACGTAACAACCTGAGAATTGTAGGCCTTAAAGAATCACTGAAAGGCCCTGATCTTCTAAAATTTCTCCTCTCCGACCTGCCAGACCTCCTAGGTATCCCGGATGAACTCTCTTCTAAGGAAATTGAACGAGCTCATAGACTGGGTCCGCCACGTGACTCTAACCAATCTAGACCCCGCCCGGTTATCTTTAAATGCTTAAACTTCAGGCATAAAGAAGTGATGTGGTCTGCGGCGCGGAGCAAAGGCCCATGTCAATGGGATGGCCAACGGCTGTTTCTCTTCCAGGATTATTCCGCAGAAGTCTCTAGAGCCAGAAGGGAAATGTCTCCAATATGCTCTCAGCTGGTGAAAAGTGGTATCCGATTTGCCCTCCTTTATCCTGCGCGACTGCGTATTTTCACTCCACAAGGTCCGAAAGATTTCACTTCAGCAGACTCAGCTTAAGACTTTGTGTCGGAGCTAGAAGGACCCATGAGGTCGCCCTCGGCCTCACACCCGTCTTCTACGAGCAGAGCAGACGATAACGATTGAAACCTGATTTCAGGACTTAGTCCATATTATTATGCTGGTTGATATAGCTGTTGTTTCTCATCTATTGCGGGGTGGATTTGGTTTAACTACTACCGAGTTAATTTAGAAAATCACTCCATTCTCTTTATATAAGGGTCATAGTGATGTTTCTTGAAGTTCATTATCTTGGTATTGCCTGTTGGTTATGTTGTTATTCCTTTTTATTTGTTCTACATTGCAGCGAGCCCATGCAGACAGTATATACTGATGTATGCTGGTGTGGACGCTCCCATATATTGTTTTTGTCTTAACCTTTATCTTTACTTTCCTTTCAACTTTCTGACTTTTTCTATCTTCTTCTCTATTACTTCTTACCTGAAGATGCCTAGCCGGTGGGGGTGGGGACTGTCTATGTTCACAATACTCTGGATTGTTTATATAAGGAGGCTTCTCGTCTCAGGAACTGGTACGGTCCTTCTGTATTCTCCTACCGATGGTATAAATGTCACAACTTAATATAATATTGTGGAATGTTAGGGGTATTAATTCTCCTATCAAACGGAGACGTATCCTTACCTACTTAAATAAGATAAAAGCAGATGTCTCTATGCTCCAGGAGACACATCTGACCCCTGCTGAACATGCTAAACTTACCATGCTTAGACAAGAAGTTGTAGCTTTTTCTTCATTCTCCTCTAAGGCGAGAGGGGTTGTGATCCTTATCCGTAAGGAGGTGGTGTTTGAAATCCACCATAAGATTATTGATCCCCTAGGTAGATACATTGTCCTAGATATAACTTTGGAGGGCACCAGACTGACCTTGTGCAACGTCTATGCCCAGCTGTCTATGATAAATAATTTTATCTAGAAATAACGAATATTCTCCGCCCGTATTCGCATACCTCTCTTATTGTTGGAGGGGATATGAATATGGTATCCTCTTTGGTCTTGGACAGGAAGGGTGCATCGTCTCAGAGGACCTGACTTCCCGGGATCAATCTGGATTACATGTCTGCACAGCTGGGACTGATTGATGTATGGCGTCTTCATAACCCTGTGGAATTGGAATATACCTACTACTCTTCTACCCATAATTCCTTCTCACGTATTGATTATTTTTTTGTTTCCACTGATCTGTCCCCCAGGATCATTGAGGCAGCTATTAACCCCATAACCATTTCAGACCATGCCCCTATATCGATTGTGCTACAGGGTAGACTCACTTTAGGTACCAATTCACAATGGAGAATCCCTGCCAAGATAGCGGCTTCTCCAGACTTTAAAACTATGTTGATGACTTCCTGGGACTCTTACACTCTTAATAACTCTGCCCACATGTCTGACCCTGCCTTATTTTGGCAGACGGCTAAAGCTGTTTTACGAGGGGATATAATGCATACATGGCGAAATATAGACGAGACCAGGACGCCGCATATAGGGCGGCATAATCTGTACTCACTTCCTCATTTCAAAAATTTAAATCCTCACCCACGTTACCTAACATACAAAAATGTAGAGACGCTAAGACCCAATTTGAGCATACTCTGACACAAATGGACAATAGATTCCTTATTGCAGGAAAGTATAATTTTTTTTCAATATGGAGATAAGCCTAGCCGAATGCTTTCCAATCTGCTTAAATCCGATAAGGGGCCCCAACATGTAACAGCTCTGAAAGACCCATCCTCTGTTATACAATCTGAAGGGAAGGCGATCACTGATATTTTTCACTCCTTTTATACCGATCTCTACTCACATAGCGACATTGATCAACCTACTAAAAACTCCTTCTGGGAAACATTACAGTTGCCTCAGATCTCCCCAGATCAGTCAGATTCCCTTACGGCTCCTGTTACTGTCACTGAAGTGACAAAAGATATTAAAGCCCTTAAACCACTGAAGACCCCGGGCCCAGATGGCTTTTCCGGGGAATTCTTTAAATTGCTCTCCCCTAAAATAGTGGACTCTCTAACGGCCTTTTTTAATTCTATTTTCTCTAGCCTTACTATCCCACACTATTTCAACTCGGCCCTGATTTGAGTTATACCCAAACCTGGTAAAGACCCGCGCCTCCCGTCTTCTTACCGCCCTATCTCCTTACTTAATGTGGACTACAAATTGTTTACTAAACTGTTGGCGGATCAGCTAAAATCTATCTTGCCTGAAATAATCCATGAAGATCAAACCGGTTTTATCTCAGGCAGACACTCGGTGACCAATATCCGTAAGGTTCTGACAGTTCTACAGTCCCTGGGGACGGTGGAGACAGGTGATCCCACTTTCCTACTGTCATTAGACGCCGAAAAGGCATTTGATTTGGTGACGTGGGACCACCTGTTTGAGACACTCCGACGTTTCGGATTTCCTGACCGATTTGTAGACGTTATACACACTATATACCATAATCCATCTACACAAATTTTCACGAACAGATATCTGTCACGACCCTTAATGATTCATAGAGGGACTAGACAGGGATGCCCCTTATCCCCTCTGCTTTTTGCAGCTGCTTTGGAACCACTGGCTATAGCACTGAGACAATTACCGGCCTTTTCGGGGATTTCGGTAGGGGAGAGAGAAGTTAAACTTGGATTATTCGCGGATGATATGATCTTATTTGTCTCCAATCCCCGTACTTCGATACCAGCTATTTTTGACACCATACACTGTTTTAGTACCTTTGCTGGTTATCGCATAAATACCCATAAATCTGAATTACTCCCCCTGACTAACATAAAAGACCCCCACATCTATACTGACTTCACTTCCCAATTTACGCTGACCCCTACTAAACTAAAATACTTAGGTATTTATATCCCTTCGGAACTCTCCCAGCTGTATCTATTCAATTATACACCCATTATTCAACAAATTAAAACATACTTAGAAACCTGGAAAGACCTCAAACTTTCTCTACTAGGCAGGATAGTGGTGATAAAGACCGTTATATTCCCAAAACTGGCTTATTTGCTCCAGATGCTCCCCGTTATGATTACTAAACAGGACTCCCTACTCTGCTCGCAAATATTTTCAAAATTTATCTGGAAGAATGCTAAGCCTCGCATGCCCAAAGCCCGAACTTATGTTAACAAACGAAAAAGGTGGTCTGAGTATGCCCAATGTGACGATGTTTGCTAGAGCAGCACTATTTAAGTTCGCCTCAGTCTGGCTGCTCCGGTCAGATCTATTTACGAACCTGGAATTGGAAGGGGCATTATATTATGTTTTGGGATACTTATAGGACCTGGATCGCCACTCATAAACTATTCCATACTAACCCTTTTGAGTCACCGTATATACCCTTATGGGGCAACCCTAATTTCCACTCTTCTTTAGATAATCGTCACTTTTACACATGGAAATGTAAAGGAATATATTCTATCAAAGATGTCTTTGATCCTGCTGGACAGATGCTCTCCTTTAAGCAACTACGTGACAGATTTTCTCTCCCCCACACTAATTTCTTTATGTATCTCCAAACGCGCCATTACATTAACTCCCTAGGTGACCCCCTGAGTAAAAAGGCCTCTACTTGAACAATACTCGACACTCTCACGTTTTGCAGACATAATCCATTCAAAATTCGTTACCTTTATAGTGACCTGATTGAGATGTCAGCCCCCTCTTGGTCCCCTCTCTCTGCTTCATGGCGGCGGGAGCTCCCGGAGGCACCCGCGATGGGCGAGATTTCTGCGAACACTGAATTGGTCCTAAAGGCTCTAAAATCCGCTACACTACAAGAAATACATTTAAGGACTCTGAACAGGATGTATATAGCCCCCTCTCAAAGACAACACTTACGCCCTGGTGAGACGGGCAGTTGCCCTAAATGTGGAGTGAGTGGAGCATCCCTTGCACATAATCTCTGGTTATGTGGGAAAATGAAACGGTTCTGGCTTAAGATTTTCCAGTATTTATCCCGTTTACTCAAATTAACTCTCCCCGAAGCGGTGGGCCCGGTGTTGTTCGCGGACTTCTCGCCCTGGCTATCACGGTTTGACCTTGCTCCTGTGATCCCTTTACTGACTGTGATGGTCACGGTGGCAAAACAGATGATACTGCAACATTGGATATATAAAACTGCTCCATCGGTGGGAGAATGGGAATCTGCCTTATTAGATGTACTATTTTGTGAAAGACGAATGGCCTCTTTTCAAATTGAAAATGGAGTGATGCTTTTCCATAAAAAATGGGGAAACTATATAGAGACTTTACCCCTAGACAGGCGCGAATGTATCTGGAAGGTATTCCGAGACACAACATGGTATTGGACTAGTCGGATAGTGGGAACTATTACTTGACCACCTGTAGGCTGAAATATAGGTTTAATTGAGATGCCTTGCTTATAGCATCGACTCTCCTCATTAGGGTTTTACATAATACAACATTCACTCCAAACCCATGATCTACTCTCCTCATCCAGAATAGGGATTTGATCACCCCACCCGGCAACATATACTGCCCATCTATGGTACCTCGGTACTAATTCTTTTTCTTTGCTTTCTATGTTTATCCTCTTTTCTTTTCTTTCCTTTTTTTTTTCCTTTCTCTTCCCTATCTCTACTTCCCTTCACAGCTGTGATATTTAACTCATTTATTTGGACTGTTCCTTATTATTGGGGGAGGTGGTGCACCTCAGTAACCCCCCCCCCTAGTACTACTACTACTATTATTATTACTAGACAGCTGAGTTTGCATTATTTGTTGTGAACTGTTTCTATTTTTCTTCTTCTCTTACAAAAAACAAAACAAAAAACTGTACAGCCTTCAATTATCTGTATTTTATTAATTTTAGAACTTGAATATATGTCACTGCTGAATAATCTTGTACCTTAATATCTGGCAACGTATGTTGTGACTTTATGGCTGTCTAATAAAGAAATTTATAAAAAAAAATATAAAATGATAGGGGCGTGCAAGAGATGCTGTTGGTGGCCCAAAGAATTGCGGCCCACTTTCGGCATTCAGCCACCGCGTGCCGAAGACTGGAGCACCAGCAAAGAGGTGGTAACGAGTTGGAATTCAACCCTCTATATGCTTCAGAGGATGGAGGAGCAGCAAAAGGCCATTCAAGACTATACATCTGCCTACGATATAGGCAAAGGAGGGGGAATGCACCTGACTCAAGCACAGTGGAGAATGATTTCAACGTTGTGCAAGGTTCTGCAACCCTTTGATCTTGCCACACTGAAGTCAGTTCAGACACTGCCAGCCTGAGTCAGGTCATTCCCCTCATCATTCTTTTGCAGAAGAAGCTGGAGAGATTGAAGGAGGAGCTAAAACAGAGCGATTCTGCTAGGCATGTGGGACTTGTGGATGGAGCCCTTAATTCGCTTAACCAGGATTCACGGGTGGTTAATCTGTTGAAATCAGAGCACTACATTTTGGCCACCGCGCTTGATCCTAGATTTAAAACCTACGTTGTATCTCTCTTTCCGGCAGACACAAGTCTGCTGAGGTTCAAAGACCTGCTGATGAGAAAATTGTCAAGTCAAGTGGAACGTGACCCGTCAACAGCTTCTCCTTCACATTCTCCCGCAACTGGGGCTGCGAGGAAAAGGCTAAGAATTCCAAGCCCACCTGCTGGCGGTGATGCAGGGCAGTCTGGAGTGAGTGCTGACATCTGGTCCGGACTGAAGGACCTGCCAACGATTACTGACATGTCGTCTACTGTCACTGCATATGATTCTGTCACCATTGAAAGAATGGTGAAGGATTATATGAGTGACCACATCCAAGTAGGCACGTCAGACAGTCCATACGTATACTGGCAGGAAAAAGAGGCAATTTGCAGACCCTTGCAGAAACTCGCTTTATTTTACCTAAGTTGCCCCCCCCCCTCCAGTGTGTACTCCGAAAGAGTGTTTAGTGCAGCCGCTCACCTTGTCAGCAATCGGCGTACGAGGTTACTTCCAGAAAATGTGGAGAAGATGATGTTCATCAAAATTAATTAGAATCAATTCCTCTGTGGAGACGTTCACCAGCAATTTCCTCCAGAAAGTACACAGGGACCTGAGATGGTGGATTCCAGTGGGGACGAATTAATAATCTGTGAGGAGGGGGATGTACACAGTGAAAGGGGTGAGGAATCGGAGGATGAGGAGGAGGTGGACATCTTGCCTCTGTAGAGCCAGTTTGTGCAAGGAGAGATTGATTGCTTCTTTTTTGGTGGGGGCCCAAACCAACCAGTCATTTCAGTCACAGTTGTGTGGCAGACCCTGTCGCTGAAATGATGGGTTTGTTAAAGTGTGCATGTTCTCTTTATACAACATAAGGGTGGGTGGGAGGGCCCAAGGACAATTCCACCTTGCACCTCTTTTTTCTTTCATTTTTCTTTGCCTTATGTGCTGTTTGGGGACTATTTTTTGAAATGCCATCCTGCCTGACACTGCAGTGCCACTCCTAGATGGGCCAGGTGTTTGTGTTGGCCACTTGTGTCGCTTAGCTTAGCCATCCAGCGACCTTGGTGCACCTCTTTTTTTCTTTGCAACATGTGCTGTTTGGGGACTATTTTTTTGAAATGCCATCCTGCCTGACACTGCAGTGCCACTCCTAGATGGGCCAGGTGTTTGTGTTGGCCACTTGTGTCGCTTAGCTTAGCCATCCAGCGACCTTGGTGCACCTCTTTTTTTCTTTGCAACATGTGCTGTTTGGGGACTATTTTTTTGAAATGCCATCCTGCCTGACACTGCAGTGCCACTCCTAGATGGGCCAGGTGTTTGTGTTGGCCACTTGTGTCGCTTAGCTTAGCCATCCAGCGACCTTGGTGCACCTCTTTTTTTCTTTGCAACATGTGCTGTTTGGGGACTATTTTTTTAAAATGCCATCCTGTCTGACACTGCAGTGCCAATCCTAGATGGGCCCTGTGTTTGTGTCAGCTACTTGGGTCGCTTAGCTTAGCCATCCAGCGACCTCGGTGCAAATTTTAGGACTACAAATAATATTGTGAGGTGTGAGGTGTTCAGAATAGACTGAAAATGAGTGGAAATTATGGTTATTGAGGTTAATAATACTATGGGATCAAAATGACCCCCAAATTCTATGATTTAAGCTGTTTTTGAGGGTTTTTTGTAAAAAACACCCGAATCCAAAACACACCCGAATCCGACAAAAAAATTTCAGGGAGGTTTTGCCAAAACGCGTCCGAATCCAAAACACGGCCGTGGAACCGAATCCAAAACCAAAACACAAAATCCGAAAAATGTCCGGTGCACATCACTACTATTATATATGTATACTGCTGGTCACCAAAATGTTGCACTACCCTACTATAGTATATACTGCTCACAATAATGCAGCACAGAGATACAAGATACACAGCAATGGCCTACTGTACTGTACTACTATAATACTGGTGGTCCCCAGTATGCAGCACACAGAGCACAGATATTTGCAGCACACTGAGGACAGATATGGAGCGTTTTCAGGCAGAGAACGTAGATATTTTCAGCACACTGAGCACAGATATTTGCAGCACACTGAGCACAGATTACAGAGCTTTTCAGGGAGAGAATGCAGCCATGTCCTCTCCGTTCAATCACCAAAGCACGAGTGAAAATGGCAGCGACGCACGGCTCCTTATATAGAATATGAATCTCGCGAGAATTCGACAGCGGGATGATGACGTTCGGGCACGTTCTGGTTAACCGAGCAAGGTGGGATGATCCGAGGCTGCCTCGGAACCGTGTAAAATGGGTGAAGTTCTGGGGGGTTCGGATCCCGAGGAACCGAACCCGCTCATCTCTAATTATATATATGTAGAAATAAGGTGAAAACAGCGCCTACTAGTGCAGTATATTAGGATCCTTCAAATGAAAAACCTCCACCAGTTCAATAACACCCTTAGAAAAACGCAAGTGCCATCATGAGTGGAGTTAATTACTTCATTAAATTGCACGCTCTCAAAATGGGAATTCCTGAACTTTATAGATTTCTCCCTTCAGCTCCAGAACCTCATGGTACTTCTAATGCCCCCTTTATCCGCCCCCTAATTATAATGTCTTGTCTTTTACTGAGAGACTTAAGGGCAGTATTTTCCTCCTTAGACAAATTATTGTGGACCCGTGGAGATATCTCTATCCCCGCCCATTCTAGTAGCCTACTAAAAGTTTTCAAAGATGCATTACTGGACTGTGGATCAAACCGGGAACTGGAACCCTGTTTTCTAATTCTCATATGCATGTTGTTATCAGAGGGCATATTGGGCTGTTTGTCAAAATGTTCTTTAATTTTAAGAGTTCGATACAGTTTGAAAGTGTCAATTTTCCATTGGAATTTATTTGGCCTATTCGTCGGCACAAACGGACGGTTACTTCAGCAGGCGACAGGGGACTTGATGAAAGATTTAAAATTAAGTTTTTCTTGCTCTTGGTGGTCTTCCCTTTCTTTTGCCTGTCTGCTTGCCCGCCACGTCTGGTGTATCGGCGTCTCAGGCCGTTGGAATTGCCCGAGTCTTTACCCCTATATCCCTGGTCATCAGAATCACTGGAAGATGTATGGCCACATCAGACCCCGATCTAAAGGGATTAAGGAACACTAGGATCATGCCCAGTTATAGAAGGGGTAAAAATATTAAAGACCTGGTGGTAAAGACCGATTTAAGTAAATTTAAAAAAGAAGTGCCACAACATTTTTTAAGCAGGGGAAACGGATGCTATAAATGCATCGGATGCACGACGTGCAGATATATGGCTGCTAGCAACATAATTGTACATCCCTACTCTGGTAAGACGTTTACAATAAATTGGCCTTTATCATGCCATTCCAAATTTGTCATCTATGTCATCATTTGTCCGTGTGGACTCTACTATGTAGGGAAAACGGAATGTCAGTTCAAAACCAGAATGGCCAAACACAGACAGGCCATCAGGGCCGCCTTGAATTTAGGTTCGAGCGATCAGCCAGTTGCCCGTCACTTTGTAGGGTTCAAACATGGGAGGGCAACTTTAAAGTATCGCATCATCGACCATGTTCCAGAATCGATTAGAGGGGGCAATAGGGCCCTCAAGCTACTCCAACTTGAGTCCCGTTGGATCTTTAGATTAGATACTATACGGCCAAAGGGTCTCAATGAATCTCTGGGTCTCAACTATTTTGTACAGTTTGTGAAGCGACCTTGGAGTACAGAATAGGCTACAGGTTACCTACACTCATATTGCATATTTAACACTTGAGAGCCGTAAGCGAGGATGTGATAGATTACCTGCTCACCGAATGGAGATTTTTTCATGAGGTTTACATTAATGATAGCACATGAGTGATCAGTTTTTACACTTTTTTAATACTGTTTGTAACACTGTTTTAATTGATATTTTTTCACTGATGCACTTTATATTATGTAATGATTAGATGCACTTTACAGTTTTAGGCACCTTCAAGCTGCCGTTTTGATATATGTATATCCAGTATCCTAGTTTCTATACTGCAAGCGGCTGCTCCTGAACGATTGGGTGTTGTTTCACAGGGTCGCTATGGTAACGCGGCCGGGACCCGCGTCGTCACCTCGCGACGTCACTTCCGGCCAGGGGCAAACGCAGGATTTACTGGGGGGGTTTCCATATTGCACACATATGCACATTGCAAACACATACATTGCACACGCATACATAGCACAGCATATTTACAGACTTTCTAGCTGTCCCCACACTCACACGGGTGTAGTATGGTATGCCGGCGGCCGGGCTCCCAGCGACCAGCATACCGGCGCCGGGAGCCCGACCGCCAGCATACGCTCGCCACACTGCGGTCACGGTGGCGCTATTTATTCTCCCTCCAGGGGGGTCGTGGACCCCCACGAGGGAGCATATTTGTCGGTATGCCGGGTGTCGGGATTCCGGCGCCGGTATACTGTGCGCCGGGATCCCGACATTCGGCAACCAGAAGACCACCTCACACATACATAGTACACCATACACACTGCTCACACACACACATATACATAGTACACTATACACACACAGTACATAGTACTGGATGCAGTCAAGATCCCACCGGATGGAATCCCAGCGGTCGAAATACCGACACAGGAATCCCGACTGGCACAATCCCAACATATTCTCCCTCTGTGGGTGTCCACGACACCCAAAAAGGGAGAATAAATGAGTGTGCTGAGTGTAACGAGGCACCGTGCCCGCAGCATGGCGAGCGCAGCGAGCCCGCAAGGGGCTGCGTTACGCTCGCCCCCTGTTGGGATTGTGCCGGTCGGGATCCCGGTGCCAGTATTCCGACAGGATTTCGTACTGATCCCCATAGTACACCATACACACTGCCCACACACATATACATAGCACACTATACACATACATAGTACACCACACACATACACATTGCACACACAGCACGCCACACACATAAATAGCACACCATACACATTGCACACACGCAAATATACATAGCACACTATACGCATACATAGTACACTACACACACAGCACACCACACATACATAACATACACACACATAGTACACCACACATTGTATACAGCATACAACACACACATACTGTACACATTGGGCACACTCATATACACAGCACACCACACACATTACACACACACACACACACACACACACACACACACACACACACACACATTGCACACACAGCACACTACACATACATTGCATACAAATGCATTGCACACCACACAATCATTCACAATGTACACACATATAAATAGCACAGCATACACACATATGCTCATCATGCACATTGCACACACATATAGTACACCACACATACACATTGCACATCTAGTATGCATAATTTATTAAAGATCACAACCCCCCCCCCCCGTCCCCCTCCTCCCCCTCCTCCCGCTGCCCGCCGGCCGCCGCCGGGAGACACACACCTGTCTCTCTTAAAGTGCCTTCGGGGAACATCAGCGACTCCAGTCCCGGCAGCAGGTCTCATGCAGTGCCCCATGGGAACTTCCTTAGAGGGGCTGCGCGCTGACGCTGCAGCTTCCCCTACAGTCACCCAGCCTCTCTGTCGGTGTGGAGAGCAGACAGCTGCTGCCTGCGCTCCGCACCATCTCTCCCCACACCCGAAATGTGAGTTAAAAAAAAATATGTGAGCTGCGCAATGGATCGGTGGGCAGGGGGGGTTTCCAGGTACTCGGAACCCCCCCTGCATGCGCGTATGCTTCCGGCGGAAGTGATCACTCCAGGGAGGTGGATTACGGGCCTGGAGCACCGCGGCCGTGGCGACCCGGCATGGGGTGGACCTCATGGGGTGAGTGTACCTATTTAAGGGTGTTGTGTATTGTGCACTGGTTATCCTGATGAAGGGGCTTTGCGCCCCGAAACGTTGATATGCTGTGTTTTCACTAAAGTCACGTTGAAGTACAAGTCTCTGAGTGACGCTGCGTTTATTTGCTGTTTATATATGTATATATATATATATATAAAAGCATAAACAGAAGACTGGCACTCCAAATTCATACAAAAAATAGTGCCCATGTGCCTGCTGGAGTCTACTCATCTCTCTCTCTCTCTCTCTCTCTATATATATATATATATATATATATATATATACTGTGTTTATATATATATATATATATATATATATATATATACACATATATATAATTATTCGTTTATTTGTATTTTTTATTTATTTTTATTTTTTTGGGGGGGAGGGGGGCACGGTAAACTACCACCTTGCCCTGGGTGCCGAAAATTCTAGTTTCGCCCCTGGCCCGCCAGCCATCTTATGGAATCGTGTTTGCCTTTTCCTACCTTCCTGTTTAGTTTTTTCCATTCTTTGTTCTATTCTTACTAACTCTTGGTTTATAAGATGCTGCTGGTCGGGAAAGTAATACAAACCAGCGGCCTCGTAAGGTGTAAGAAACCATTGTGGAGCAAATACCCTGTAAAATGTGTCTCTGTGGACACGCTCAAACTATCTGTTATAACGGGTTGTGGGCCTTCACAGCTAAGCTTACATTTTGTCACAGGGGGTGGGGGCATATCAGTCACCCCCCAATATTAGTTCAGTCTCATTTACATGGTGCTGTGTGATTGTAGCGTCCTTCTTTGTCCCCCAAAATTAAGTAAAATGAAAAGCTCAGGGTCATACCTTATTAAATCCAAGTTATGACCTTCCACCAAAGCAGTCTGGTGGTTATATTTAGTGTTTAGATAGTTAAATAAGTTGAAGATATTGTTGGTTAATTGCAATAACGTTATGAACGCCTTACACTAAATATGGGCCCCTTTATATATATATGCCAAAGGTGCATTAACAAAGAATTGAGCAAAGGCTGTGAATACTTATGTACATGTGATTTCTTAGTTTTTTATTTTTAATAATTTAGCAAAAATCTCAAAAAATCTTTTTTCACATTGTCATTATGGAGTATTGCCTGTAGTATTTTGAGGAAACAAATTCATTTAATCCATATTGGAATAAGGCTGTAACATAGCAAAATGTGGAAAAAGTGAAGGGCTGTGAATACTTTCCGGATGCACTGTATATGTGTATATATATATATATATATATATATACAGATGAAGCCACGCTACATCGCAGCGTATACAACCACGCATGTCCCATTCATGCCCGGAAGTCAGCCTCGCCGGGCGCCCTCAGTTGCAGATGGAGCAACTATTAGCATGGATCTATCTGTATATAGTAGGGATAGGGAACCTTCAGCCCTCCAGCTGTTGTTGAACTACACATACCAGCATGCCTTGCTACAGCTCTGCTATTTGGCCATGCAAAAACTGTTGCAGGGCATGCTGGGATGTATAGTTCAACAACAGCTAGAGGGCCGAAGGTTCCCCATCCCTGGTATATAGTAAATACTGCTAGAGCATGCATGAAAATGTACCGGATTAATAACAGCAAAGCACTGTAGTGAATATGCCATAGTCCTGTGAACTTGTACAGTATAATGTAAAATGTGTATAATTCAAGTGCACAGTCTAAAAGCTGATCCCTAGAGGAGGGGAAGGGCCCTCAAGCAGTGGGGCCCACCAGTGGTTTCCTCTGGACCCCTGTGGGCCAGTCCAATCCTTCACCCACATAACCTCAATTACTCGATATCGAATTATATCCCTACTGTACAGCCCACACATATCCTCACATATTTTGTCTTTCTTCACTTTCACATCCTCCTGACCCCATGTCAACATTGCTGTGTGACCATATCATACAGCCCATTAAGAACCTTTGCAATCTGGCCAGACCATTATGCAATAGATAGCACCTCTCCTTCTGTATCAATGCCTATTTCCCTATAGATTGTAAGCTTGCAATCAGGGCCTTTCTACCTCTATGTCTGTCTGTTATTACCCAGTTTTGTTTTATTACTGTTGTTCCAAATGTAAAGCGCAATGAAATAGACTGCGCTATATAAGAAAATATTAATAAATAAATAATGAAATTAATGTATACTGGAGAAACATAAGCAGATTGTAAATCAGTACATTTGTCTTGTATTTCTTTTTGTTTACCTAACTCTTGTACTGATTGACAATTTGCTTGTCATATAAATTATTTACTTGTTTTATCTGAACAATTTCACATGTATGCATATAATACTTTAATACATTTTTTTTTTTTTTTTTAAACCCTCTTGTTTTCTCCCTACATGTCTGGTAATATCAGTAATTTAATGCCCTTTCCAGTCGGGATGGTATTGAACACTTTAAAATATCTTTAACGTTTGGCCTATAAGGACATAGAGGATGGGATTGATGCAACTGTTGAAGTAAATCAGCCACATAGAAATGTTAATTACAAAGTTATCTAAAAAATAGTTGTCTATTATCAATAATGGTAAAAGCTGAAATGGAAATGTACAGATGAGGAAACACACAATGACAGCAGTGATAATCTTATAGGTACAATAGGGAAAAGATACCACCACACAAAAAGCGCACAAATCCTTCTGTATATGAATCAACAGGGGCTGGATCTTTTTCTTTCGAGAATCACATGAATCAGTAGTCCTCAGTGCCTCAAAACAAAAACACATATAGACATAGTGTGATATTGTATTAATACAGTCAATAAGTGTGTGTTTAGGTAATTATCCGTACCCCTTCTGGTGGTCTACTTCATGTAGACAAATCAAGCTTTTAGGGAGCGGATGACACCGTTTGGGCCAATCAAATCTCCTTTAAACAGACTCCTTTTAGAATGGTTTCTCTTCCACAAACATAAAATCAAGAAGAAAAAACCTCCATGGTGTAAAACCTTTAGGACACAGGTTCTCAAACTCGGTCCTCAGGACCGTGCATGTTTTGCAGGTCTCCTCACAGAATCACAAGTGAAATCATTTGCTCCACCTGTGGACCTTTTAAAATGTGTCAGTGAATAATGAATACACCTGTGCACTTGCTGGGTTACCTGCAAAACATGCACTGTGTGGGGTCCTGAGGACCGAGTTTGAGAACCACTGCTTTAGGATAATTTCTTAAAACATAAGTGGGACAAAATCTTGAACCCACACAATAAAATGTCAATAAAAATGGAACATAATCCAAAATACAGAAGCTGGGCCTCCTACCAGATGGTGTTGTCCACTGTGAGAAGTAGACAAAATAAGCATGGATAAGGAGAATATACAGGCGTCCCTGGATCTTAACCTCCGAATCCTTGGGTAGGGGTCCCTCTGTCTGGTCACCTTCCTTGCCAACGCATTTCGACCAGACAGAGGGACCCCTACCCAAGGATTCAGAGGTTAAGATCCAGGGACGCCTGTATATTCTCCTTATCCATGCTTATTTTGTCTACTTCTCACAGTGGACAACACCATCTGGTAGGAGGCCCAGCTTCTGTATTTTGGATTATGTTCCATTTTTATTGACATTTTATTGTGTGGGTTCAAGATTTTGTCCCACTTATGTTTTAATAAATTATCCTAAAGGTTTTACACCATGGAGGTTTTTTCTTCTTGATTTTATGTTTGTGGAAGAGAAACCATTCTAAAAGGAGTCTGTTTAAAGGAGATTTGATTGGCCCAAACGGTGTCATCCGCTCCCTAAAAGCTTGATTTGTCTACATGAAGTAGACCACCAGAAGGGGTACGGATAATTACCTAAACACACACTTATTGACTGTATTAATACAATATCACACTATGTCTATATGTGTTTTTGTTTTGAGGCATTGAGGACTACTGATTCATGTGATTCTCGAAAGAAAAAGATCCAGCCCCTGTTGATTCATATACAGAAGGATTTGTGCGCTTTTTGTGTTGTGGTATCTTTTCCCTATTGTATCTATTTGCTTGGGGTGTGGGTGACACTCCTTCCATCTTACACATTAGCAGCCATTTTTGCGCAGTGGCGAGGCTCCACTTTGTTAAGATAATCTTATAGGGTCGCTGCTTCCTCTTTGGTATTTTCACTTTTCTAAGTTTAAAACAGATGACACAATAACACATTAGAATTACAAAAAAAGGGACAACAAACAAGGTGACAAATCTGGTGATGTTCATTTCCTCATGATAATAAAATATTCCATAGTTAATAATTATATGAGGGGAATTTAAGATGATACTCACGTAACTCACCACTTAAACTATTGCTGAAATACTGCAGACAAATTTGGGTGTTCTGTAGGTTTTGGACCAAAATGGCCACAGTATGGAGACACAGCGGTCAATGCTCATGGCGGCTAAAAAATAGACACTAGTGCACATATTTATATACCATAGAACAGTGATGACTAAATTACAAATATAGTGGAGTCTAAAATGTTAATTGGGATAGAGGCACAACATATGAAGTCAGCTATGGCAGATTAAGAAACCACACAGCTCTGACTGTTTTTATCCTGAAACCACCGATCCAAATCACTAATCCGTTCCCCACAATTCCCAAAACAAAAATGATACTGTAGAGAATGATTGTCAGCATTGGAATTGTGTCTATATGATTGTAGGCAATATTCGATACAGTCCAATTAGAGAACGTCTGATTATGCGATAGATTATAGTGCACAGCGGATGTCTTCCTGAAAGCAGTTTAGAGCATAAATAGGGACATTATTACTGATATTCTGTGTTTAAATTACAGTTAAAAGTGTTATGCTGGCAAACGTTTATTTTCAATTATTTACATTTTGCATATTATTTTACCCATCACATTACAGCATTTTACAGACACATATTGCCTGCCAGAATAAATAGTATTGCAGTTTTAATATTCCTTGGCACACACAGAAACAAGTTATCATGTCCAAAGTCACTATGCTTGAAGTAAGACAACTATTTTAGCAAGTGTTGTTAGTAATTATTAAAGTATAAGAATCCACAACCGAGTAATCCATTGTATATATTATACTGTATCTTTGCATGGTAGTATTTCTTCAAATTCCATGTGATTTACAAGTAGAAGGAAGAAACGGGATCTGGTCAGGGTCCCGGGCATCAAAATACCGACGGCGGAATCCCGACCCCCCAATAGGGTCCCAAATGAGCTACTTCTAGCCCGACTGACAGGGTAGTCACGGGATGGGGGGGGGGGGAGAGGGGGTGGAAGGAGTTAGGGAGGTTAGGTTATAGGGGGGGAATTAGGTTTAGGCTGCACGAAGAGTAAAAATGTATTATGTCCATGTATGCAGTGTGCAGGGCCAATCAGATGGAATGATGTCACCTATTTTGTTCATTTTGTTGCCGCAATGCAACATTAGAGTCACAAGAACAAAACTGAAGAACAGATCCCTGCCCTCCCAGTGCCCACACAACTAGGGGGTGCTCCAAACCTCAAGGGTCAGCTCTGGCAGTGGACACACATGACCAGGGGACTCTTCACAGTATTATCACTATTGTACCCCAGACCTGCAGCACCTTCTACCTATGAGCCTGCCCTTATAACTCAGATACAGGTGGGAGGAACCGGGGTAGGAGGTGCGGGTTCTGGGGAAGGTTTAGGATATGGCGACATGGTCTGATTTGGAGGAATTCTGGAGATTCCAGTCCCCATCAGGCATTAATGCAGAGTTCAGCAGTAGCCATAGGCTGAGCATTGGTGGGTCTCCACAGCTGCCCTATGGGCAAAACTGTGGCATGGGTCATTTAAAAAATGTTCAGGCAAGTTGACATTTGTTGTTCCACAAGTGCCAGCATGCCGAGACAAGCTTTATTCAACCTACAGGTCACCTTTAAAGAACAATATAAACTGTTTCCACTAACCATCTAACCCACCAGGAGTGTAGGTGATAGCCTTGGAATCAGCCCAGTGCTAGTTGTTGGAAATTAGGGGGAACCCCTCACCGTCCCGTCCCCCCCCCCTATTTTCCAATATCAGACCGGGCTCAGAGGTCAAGGGCTGATTACTTATTTAGGGGAAGGGGGCTACAAAATGTTATTTCTTTAATTATTAAAGGTACAGGGTTCGACCACGATGCTTTTTCATATTTTTTTCATCCACTTTTATAAGATTACATCCAACAAGTGGATGGATTGTCTTTAAGGGGTAGTATCCCCATTATTGTTTTTTATGTTTTTATACCTCAGTTTCTTTATCACCCCATTCCTTTTGGGCACTTTTTGGGGTGCAAGTTTTTAAGCACACATTACCCTATGGGTTATACTGTTTTTACTAAAGTGTGTTTTTTTTTTAAGTTGAGATGTTGTCCATAGCAACTAATCAGATTCTATCTATTATCTCTAGAAGCAGCTATATAAATGCTAAGTAGAATCTGGGCAACATCTCTACTTCTAAAATACCTGTACCTTAGTAAATATACCCCTATGCATTGTTTTTGTTTTTTTCTCCATATGTGCATATTTACACTGTTCTTATCATTGTTGAAATTGGAGAATGAATACTATTTGGTACTAATAAGAAGACTCAAAATATCCTCTGGAAGAGAATGATTGTTATTGATTTTTTTAAACATTACTAGTAGAGATGAGCGGGTTCGGTTTCTCTGAAACCGAACCCGCACGAACTTCATGTTTTTTTCACGGGTCCGAGCAGACTCGGATCCTCCCGCCTTGCTCGGTTAACCCGAGCGCGCCCGAACGTCATCATGACGCTGTCGGATTCTCGCGAGACTCGGATTCTATATAAGGAGCCGCGCGTCGCCGCCATTTTCACACGTGCATTGAGATTGATAGGGAGAGGACGTGGCTGGCGTCCTCTCCATTAGAAATTAGATTAGAAGAGAGAGAGAGATTGTGCAGAGTCAGACAGAGTTTACCACAGTGACCAGTGCAGTTGTTGTTAGTTAACTTTTATTTATTTTAATATAATATATCCGTTCTCTGCTATATCCGTTCTCTGCCTGAAAAAAAACGATACACAGCAGCAGCCAGTCACACAGTGTGACTCAGTCTGTGTGCACTCAGCTCAGCCCAGTGTGCTGCACATCAATGTATAAAAGGCAAAGCTTATAATAATTGTGGGGGAGACTGGGGAGCACTGCAGGTTGTTATAGCAGGAGCCCCCAGGAGTACATAATATTATATTAATTTAAAATTAAACAGTGCACACTTTTGCTGCAGGAGTGCCACTGCCAGTGTGACTAGTGGTGACCAGTGCCTGACCACCAGTATAGTAGTATATTGTTGTATGTATTGTATACTATCTCTTTATCAACCAGTCTATATTAGCAGCAGACACAGTACAGTGCGGTAGTTCACGGCTGTGGCTACCTCTGTGTCGGCAGTCGGAACTCGGCAGGCAGTCCGTCCATCCATAATTGTATTACAATATATACCACCTAACCGTGGTATTTTTTTTTCTTTCTTTATACCGTCGTCATAGTGTCATACTAGTTGTTACGAGTATACTACTATCTCTTTATCAACCAGTGTACAGTGCGGTAGTTCACGGCTGTGGCTACCTCTGTGTCGGCAGTCGGCAGGCAGTCCGTCCATCCATAATTGTATTATTATTATAATATATACCACCTAACCGTGGTTTTTTTTTCATTCTTTATACCGTCATAGTGTCATACTAGTTGTTACGAGTATACTACTATCTCTTTATCAACCAGTGTACAGTGCGGTAGTTCACGGCTGTGGCTACCTCTGTGTCGGCAGTCGGCAGGCAGTCCGTCCATCCATAATTGTATTATTATTATAATATATACCACCTAACTGTGGGTTTTTTTTCATTCTTTATACCGTCGTCATAGTGTCATACTAGTTGTTACGAGTATACTACTATCTCTTTATCAACCAGTGTACAGTGCGGTAGTTCACGGCTGTGGCTACCTCTGTGTCGGCAGTCGGCAGGCAGTCCGTCCATCCATAATTGTATTATTATTATAATATATACCACCTAACCGTGGTTTTTTTTTCATTCTTTATACCGTCGTCATAGTGTCATACTAGTTGTTACGAGTATACTACTATCTCTTTATCAACCAGTGTACAGTGCGGTAGTTCACGGCTGTGGCTACCTCTGTGTCGGCAGTCGGCAGGCAGTCCGTCCATCCATAATTGTATTATTATTATAATATATACCACCTAACTGTGGTATTTTTTTTTCTTTCTTTATACCGTCGTCATAGTGTCATACTAGTTGTTACGAGTATACTACTATCTCTTTATCAACCAGTGTACAGTGCGGTAGTTCACGGCTGTGGCTACCTCTGTGTCGGCAGTCGGCAGGCAGTCCGTCCATCCATAATTGTATTATTATTATAATATATACCACCTAACCGTGGTTTTTTTTTCATTCTTTATACCGTCGTCATAGTGTCATACTAGTTGTTACGAGTATACTACTATCTCTTTATCAACCAGTGTACAGTGCGGTAGTTCACGGCTGTGGCTACCTCTGTGTCGGCAGTCGGCAGGCAGTCCGTCCATCCATAATTGTATTATTATTATAATATATACCACCTAACTGTGGTATTTTTTTTTCTTTCTTTATACCGTCGTCATAGTGTCATACTAGTTGTTACAAGTATACTACTATCTCTTTATCAACCAGTGTACAGTGCGGTAGTTCACGGCTGTGGCTACCTCTGTGTCGGCAGTCGGCAGGCAGTCCGTCCATCCATAATTGTATTATTATTATAATATATACCACCTAACCATGGTTTTTTTTTCATTCTTTATACCGTCGTCATAGTGTCATACTAGTTGTTACGAGTATACTACTATCTCTTTATCAACCAGTGTACAGTGCGGTAGTTCACGGCTGTGGCTACCTCTGTGTCGGCAGTCGGCAGGCAGTCCGTCCATCCATAATTGTATTATTATTATAATATATACCACCTAACTGTGGTATTTTTTTTTCTTTCTTTATACCGTCGTCATAGTGTCATACTAGTTGTTACGAGTATACTACTATCTCTTTATCAACCAGTGTACAGTGCGGTAGTTCACGGCTGTGGCTACCTCTGTGTCGGCAGTCGGCAGGCAGTCCGTCCATCCATAATTGTATTATTATTATAATATATACCACCTAACCGTGGTTTTTTTTTCATTCTTTATACCGTCGTCATAGTGTCATACTAGTTGTTACGAGTATACTACTATCTCTTTATCAACCAGTGTACAGTGCGGTAGTTCACGGCTGTGGCTACCTCTGTGTCGGCAGTCGGCAGGCAGTCCGTCCATCCATAATTGTATTATTATTATAATATATACCACCTAACTGTGGTATTTTTTTTTCTTTCTTTATAGCGTCGTCATAGTGTCATACTAGTTGTTACGAGTATACTACTATCTCTTTATCAACCAGTGTACAGTGCGGTAGTTCACGGCTGTGGCTACCTCTGTGTCGGCAGTCGGCAGGCAGTCCGTCCATCCATAATTGTATTATTATTATAATATATACCACCTAACCGTGGTTTTTTTTTCATTCTTTATACCGTCGTCATAGTGTCATACTAGTTGTTACGAGTATACTACTATCTCTTTATCAACCAGTGTACAGTGCGGTAGTTCACGGCTGTGGCTACCTCTGTGTCGGCAGTCGGCAGGCAGTCCGTCCATCCATAATTGTATTATTATTATAATATATACCACCTAACCGTGGTTTTTTTTTCATTCTTTATACCGTCATAGTGTCATACTAGTTGTTACGAGTATACTACTATCTCTTTATCAACCAGTGTACAGTGCGGTAGTTCACGGCTGTGGCTACCTCTGTGTCGGCAGTCGGCAGGCAGTCCGTCCATCCATAATTGTATTATTATTATAATATATACCACCTAACTGTGGGTTTTTTTTCATTCTTTATACCGTCGTCATAGTGTCATACTAGTTGTTACGAGTATACTACTATCTCTTTATCAACCAGTGTACAGTGCGGTAGTTCACGGCTGTGGCTACCTCTGTGTCGGCAGTCGGCAGGCAGTCCGTCCATCCATAATTGTATTATTATTATAATATATACCACCTAACCGTGGTTTTTTTTTCATTCTTTATACCGTCGTCATAGTGTCATACTAGTTGTTACGAGTATACTACTATCTCTTTATCAACCAGTGTACAGTGCGGTAGTTCACGGCTGTGGCTACCTCTGTGTCGGCAGTCGGCAGGCAGTCCGTCCATCCATAATTGTATTATTATTATAATATATACCACCTAACTGTGGTATTTTTTTTTCTTTCTTTATACCGTCGTCATAGTGTCATACTAGTTGTTACGAGTATACTACTATCTCTTTATCAACCAGTGTACAGTGCGGTAGTTCACGGCTGTGGCTACCTCTGTGTCGGCAGTCGGCAGGCAGTCCATCCATCCATAATTGTATTATTATTATAATATATACCACCTAACCGTGGTTTTTTTTTCATTCTTTATACCGTCGTCATAGTGTCATACTAGTTGTTACGAGTATACTACTATCTCTTTATCAACCAGTGTACAGTGCGGTAGTTCACGGCTGTGGCTACCTCTGTGTCGGCAGTCGGCAGGCAGTCCGTCCATCCATAATTGTATTATTATTATAATATATACCACCTAACTGTGGTATTTTTTTTTCTTTCTTTATACCGTCGTCATAGTGTCATACTAGTTGTTACAAGTATACTACTATCTCTTTATCAACCAGTGTACAGTGCGGTAGTTCACGGCTGTGGCTACCTCTGTGTCGGCAGTCGGCAGGCAGTCCGTCCATCCATAATTGTATTATTATTATAATATATACCACCTAACCGTGGTTTTTTTTTCATTCTTTATACCGTCGTCATAGTGTCATACTAGTTGTTACGAGTATACTACTATCTCTTTATCAACCAGTGTACAGTGCGGTAGTTCACGGCTGTGGCTACCTCTGTGTCGGCAGTCGGCAGGCAGTCCGTCCATCCATAATTGTATTATTATTATAATATATACCACCTAACTGTGGTATTTTTTTTTCTTTCTTTATACCGTCGTCATAGTGTCATACTAGTTGTTACGAGTATACTACTATCTCTTTATCAACCAGTGTACAGTGCGGTAGTTCACGGCTGTGGCTACCTCTGTGTCGGCAGTCGGCAGGCAGTCCGTCCATCCATAATTGTATTATTATTATAATATATACCACCTAACCGTGGTTTTTTTTTCATTCTTTATACCGTCGTCATAGTGTCATACTAGTTGTTACGAGTATACTACTATCTCTTTATCAACCAGTGTACAGTGCGGTAGTTCACGGCTGTGGCTACCTCTGTGTCGGCAGTCGGCAGGCAGTCCGTCCATCCATAATTGTATTATTATTATAATATATACCACCTAACTGTGGTATTTTTTTTTCTTTCTTTATAGCGTCGTCATAGTGTCATACTAGTTGTTACGAGTATACTACTATCTCTTTATCAACCAGTGTACAGTGCGGTAGTTCACGGCTGTGGCTACCTCTGTGTCGGCAGTCGGCAGGCAGTCCGTCCATCCATAATTGTATTATTATTATAATATATACCACCTAACCGTGGTTTTTTTTTCATTCTTTATACCGTCGTCATAGTGTCATACTAGTTGTTACGAGTATACTACTATCTCTTTATCAACCAGTGTACAGTGCGGTAGTTCACGGCTGTGGCTACCTCTGTGTCGGCAGTCGGCAGGCAGTCCGTCCATCCATAATTGTATTATTATTATAATATATACCACCTAACCGTGGTTTTTTTTTCATTCTTTATACCGTCGTCATAGTGTCATACTAGTTGTTACGAGTATACTACTATCTCTTTATCAACCAGTGTACAGTGCGGTAGTTCACGGCTGTGGCTACCTCTGTGTCGGCAGTCGGCAGGCAGTCCGTCCATCCATAATTGTATTATTATTATAATATATACCACCTAACTGTGGTATTTTTTTTTCTTTCTTTATACCGTCGTCATAGTGTCATACTAGTTGTTACGAGTATACTACTATCTCTTTATCAACCAGTGTACAGTGCGGTAGTTCACGGCTGTGGCTACCTCTGTGTCGGCAGTCGGCAGGCAGTCCGTCCATCCATAATTGTATTATTATTATAATATATACCACCTAACCGTGGTTTTTTTTTCATTCTTTATACCGTCGTCATAGTGTCATACTAGTTGTTACGAGTATACTACTATCTCTTTATCAACCAGTGTACAGTGCGGTAGTTCACGGCTGTGGCTACCTCTGTGTCGGCAGTCGGCAGGCAGTCCGTCCATCCATAATTGTATTATTATTATAATATATACCACCTAACCGTGGTTTTTTTATACCACCTAACCGTGGCAGTCCGTCCATAATTGTATACTAGTATCCAATCCATCCATCTCCATTGTTTACCTGAGGTGCCTTTTAGTTCTGCCTATAAAATATGGAGAACAAAAAAGTTGAGGTTCCAAAATTAGGGAAAGATCAAGATCCACTTCCACCTCGTGCTGAAGCTGCTGCCACTAGTCATGGCCGAGACGATGAAATGCCAGCAACGTCGTCTGCCAAGGCCGATGCCCAATGTCATAGTACAGAGCATGTCAAATCCAAAACACCAAATATCAGAAAAAAAAGGACTCCAAAACCTAAACTAAAATTGTCGGAGGAGAAGCGTAAACTTGCCAATATGCCATTTACCACACGGAGTGGCAAGGAACGGCTGAGGCCCTGGCCTATGTTCATGGCTAGTGGTTCAGCTTCACATGAGGATGGAAGCACTCAGCCTCTCGCTAGAAAAATGAAACGACTCAAGCTGGCAAAAGCACAGCAAAGAACAGTGCGTTCTTCGAAATCCCAAATCCACAAGGAGAGTCCAATTGTGTCGGTTGCGATGCCTGACCTTCCCAACACTGGATGTGAAGAGCATGCACCTTCCACCATTTGCACGCCCCCTGCAAGTGCTGGAAGGAGCACCCGCAGTCCAGTTCCTGATAGTGAGATTGAAGATGTCAGTGTTGAAGTCCACCAGGATGAGGAGGATATGGGTGTTGCTGGCGCTGGGGAGGAAATTGACAAGGAGGATTCTGATGGTGAGGTGGTTTGTTTAAGTCAGGCACCCGGGGAGACACCTGTTGTCCGTGGGACGAATATGGCCGTTGACATGCCAGGTGAAAATACCAAAAAAATCAGCTCTTCGGTGTGGAGGTATTTCACCAGAAATGCGGACAACAGGTGTCAAGCCGTGTGTTCCCTTTGTCAAGCTGTAATAAGTAGGGGTAAGGACGTTAACCACCTCGGAACATCCTCCCTTATACGTCACCTGCAGCGCATTCATAATAAGTCAGTGACAAGTTCAAAAACTTTGGGTGACAGCGGAAGCACTCCACTGACCAGTAAATCCCTTCCTCTTGTAACCAAGCTCACGCAAACCACCCCACCAACTCCCTCAGTGTCAATTTCCTCCTTCCCCAGGAATGCCAATAGTCCTGCAGGCCATGTCACTGGCAATTCTGACGATTCCTCTCCTGCCTGGGATTCCTCCGATGCATCCTTGCGTGTAACGCCTACTGCTGCTGGCGCTGCTGTTGTTGCTGCTGGGAGTCGATGGTCATCCCAGAGAGGAAGTCGTAAGACCACTTTTACTACTTCCACCAAGCAATTGACTGTCCAACAGTCATTTGCGAGGAAGATTAAATATCACAGCAGTCATCCTACTGCAAAGCGGATAACTGAGGCCTTGACATCCTGGGTGGTGAGAAACGTGGTTCCGGTATCCATCATTACTGCAGAGCCAACTAGAGACTTGTTGGAGGTACTGTGTCCCCGGTACCAAATACCATCTAGGTTCCATTTCTCTAGGGTTGCGATACCGAAAATGTACACAGACCTCAGAAAAAGAGTCACCAGTGTCCTAAAAAATGCAGCTGTACCCAATGTCCACTTAACCACGGACATGTGGACAAGTGGAGCAGGGCAGGGTCAGGACTATATGACTGTGACAGCCCACTGGGTAGATGTATGGACTCCCGCCGCAAGAACAGCAGCGGCGGCACCAGTAGCAGCATCTCGCAAACGCCAACTCGTTCCTAGGCAGGCTACGCTTTGTATCACCGGTTTCCAGAATACGCACACAGCTGAAAACCTCTTACGGCAACTGAGGAAGATCATCGCGGAATGGCTTACCCCAATTGGACTCTCCTGTGGATTTGTGGCATCGGACAACGCCAGCAATATTGTGCGTGCATTACATCTGGGCAAATTCCAGCACGTCCCATGTTTTGCACATACCTTGAATTTGGTGGTGCAGAATTTTTTAAAAAACGACAGGGGCGTGCAAGAGATGCTGTCGGTGGCCAGAAAAATTGCGGGACACTTTCGGCGTACAGGCAGCACGTACAGAAGACTGGAGCACCACCAAAAACGCCTGAACCTGCCCTGCCATCATCTGAAGCAGGAGGTGGTAACGAGGTGGAATTCAACCCTCTATATGCTTCAGAGGTTGGAGGAGCAGCAAAAGGCCATTCAAGCCTATACAACTGACCACGATATAGGAGGTGGAATGCACCTGTCTCAAGCGCAGTGGAGAATGATTTCAACGTTGTGCAAGGTTCTGCAACCTTTTGAACTTGCCACACGTGAAGTCAGTTCAGACACTGCCAGCCTGAGTCAGGTCATTCCCCTCATCAGGCTTTTGCAGAAGAAGCTGGAGACATTGAAGGAGGAGCTAAGACAGAGCGATTCCGCTAGGCATGTGGGACTTGTGGATGGAGCCCTTAATTCGCTTAACAAGGATTCACGGGTGGTCAATCTGTTGAAATCAGAGCACTACATTTTGGCCACCGTGCTCGATCCTAGATTTAAAACCTACCTTGGATCTCTCTTTCCGGCGCACACAAGTCTGCTGGGTTTCAAAGACCTGCTGGTGAGAAAATTGTCAAGTCAAGCGGAACGCGACCTGTCAACATCTCCTCCTTCACATTCTCCCGCAACTGGGGGTGCGAGGAAAAGGCTCAGAATTCCGAGCCCACCCGCTGGCGGTGATGCAGGGCAGTCTGGAGCGACTGCTGATGCTGACATCTGGTCCGGACTGAAGGACCTGACAACCATTACGGACATGTCGTCTACTGTCACTGCATATGATTCTATCACCATTGATAGAATGGTGGAGGATTATATGAGTGACCGCATCCAAGTAGGCACGTCACACAGTCCGTACTTATACTGGCAGGAAAAAGAGGCAATTTGGAGGCCCTTGCACAAACTGGCTTTATTCTACCTAAGTTGCCCTCCCACAAGTGTGTACTCCGAAAGAGTGTTTAGTGCCGCCGCTCACCTTGTCAGCAATCGGCGTACGAGGTTACATCCAGAAAATGTGGAGAAGATGATGTTCATTAAAATGAATTATAATCAATTCCTCCGCGGAGACATTGACCAGCAGCAATTGCCTCCACAAAGTACACAGGGAGCTGACATGGTGGATTCCAGTGGGGACGAATTGATAATCTGTGAGGAGGGGGATGTACACGGTGATATATCGGAGGATGATGATGAGGTGGACATCTTGCCTCTGTAGAGCCAGTTTGTGCAAGGAGAGATTAATTGCTTCTTTTTTGGTGGGGGTCCAAACCAACCCGTCATTTCAGTCACAGTCGTGTGGCAGACCCTGTCACTGAAATGATGGGTTGGTTAAAGTGTGCATGTCCTGTTTTGTTTATACAACATAAGGATGGGTGGGAAGGGCCCAAGGACAATTCCATCTTGCACCTCTTTTTTCTTTTCTTTTTCTTTGCGTCATGTGCTGTTTGGGGAGGGTTTTTTGGAAGGGACATCCTGCGTGACACTGCAGTGCCACTCCTAGATGGGCCCGGTGTTTGTGTCGGCCACTAGGGTCGCTTATCTTTCTCACACAGCTACCTCATTGCGCCTCTTTTTTTCTTTGCGTCATGTGCTGTTTGGGGAGGGTTTTTTGGAAGGGACATCCTGCGTGACACTGCAGTGCCACTCCTAGATGGGCCCGGTGTTTGTGTCGGCCACTAGGGTCGCTTATCTTTCTCACACAGTCAGCTACCTCATTGCGCCTCTTTTTTTCTTTGCGTCATGTGCTGTTTGGGGAGGGTTTTTTGGAAGGGACATCCTGCGTGACACTGCAGTGCCACTCCTAGATGGGCCCGGTGTTTGTGTCGGCCACTAGGGTCGCTAATCTTACTCACACAGCTACCTCATTGCGCCTCTTTTTTTCTTTGCGTCATGTGCTGTTTGGGGAGGGTTTTTTGGAAGGGACATCCTGCGTGACACTGCAGTGCCACTCCTAGATGGGCCCGGTGTTTGTGTCGGCCACTAGGGTCGCTTATCTTTCTCACACAGTCAGCTACCTCATTGCGCCTCTTTTTTTCTTTGCGTCATGTGCTGTTTGGGGAGGGTTTTTTGGAAGGGACATCCTGCGTGACACTGCAGTGCCACTCCTAGATGGGCCCGGTGTTTGTGTCGGCCACTAGGGTCGCTTATCTTTCTCACACAGTCAGCTACCTCATTGCGCCTCTTTTTTTCTTTGCGTCATGTGCTGTTTGGGGAGGGTTTTTTGGAAGGGACATCCTGCGTGACACTGCAGTGCCACTCCTAGATAGGCCCGGTGTTTGTGTCGGCCACTAGGGTCGCTAATCTTACTCACACAGCTACCTCATTGCGCCTCTTTTTTTCTTTGCGTCATGTGCTGTTTGGGGAGGGTTTTTTGGAAGGGACATCCTGCGTGACACTGCAGTGCCACTCCTAGATGGGCCCGGTGTTTGTGTCGGCCACTAGGGTCGCTTATCTTACTCACACAGCGACCTCGGTGCAAATTTTAGGACTAAAAATAATATTGTGAGGTGTGATGTGTTCAGAATAGGCTGAAAATGAGTGTAAATTATGTTTTTTGAGGTTAATAATACTTTGGGATCAAAATTACCCCCAAATTCTATGATTTAAGCTGTTTTTTAGGGTTTTTTGAAAAAAACACCCGAATCCAAAACACACCCGAATCCGACAAAAAAAATTCGGTGAGGTTTTGCCAAAACGCGGTCGAACCCAAAACACGGCCGCGGAACCGAACCCAAAACCAAAACACAAAACCCGAAAAATTTCCGGCGCTCATCTCTAATTACTAGACACTGATGTCTTGCATAATTTGGATTATGTACCCAATTACTTATACTTCTGACTACTATGCTAATATAATTGCAAGTAGGCCAAATTCTTGTACAGTGGGGGTAATTCCAAGTTGATCGCAGCAGGAATTCTGTTAGCAATTGGGCAAAACCATGTGCACTGAAGGGGAGGCAGATATAACATGTGCAGAGAGAGTTAGATTTGGGTGTGGTGTGTTCAATCTGCAATCTAATTTGCAGTGTAAAAATAAAGCAGCCAGTATTTACCCTGCACAGAAATAAAATAACCCACCCAAATCTAACTCTCTCTGCAAATGTTATATCTGCCTCCCCTGCAGTGCACATGGTTTTGCCCAATTGCTATCAAAAATCCTGCTGCGATCAACTTGGAATTACCCCCATAGCTCCAATTTCAGAAGCAGGAGCAATCTTATGTGTGTTCTTTAAATAAATGCAGATATTTCTACAATTAATAACACGTAACAACTTACATTTATAAAGCTCGGCAGCGCATATATAAATCAAAACTTGTATAGCATAATGATGTATCTTTAATTAAAGAAATGCAGTGTTATGTTCCCCCCCGCAATTCTGGTTAAATCATTCATTTAAAGCTCTTTGCAGTCTGGATGGTATTGAATGTATGCAAATGTCTTTAGTGTTTTGGCCTATAAAGACATAGAGGATGGGATTGATGCAACTGTTGAAGTATATCAGCCACATAGAAATGTTCATTATTAAGTGTTCCATAAAATAATTGTCTTTTATCAGTAATGGTAAAAGGTGAAATGGAAATGTACAGATGAGGAAACACACAATGACGGCAGTAATAATCTTATAGGGTCGCTGTTTCCTCTTTGGTATTTTCACTTTTCTAAGTTTAAAACAAATGACACAATAACACATTACAATGACAGAAAAAGGGACAATAAACACGATGACAAATCTGATGAAGTCCCTTTCATTATTAAGATAAAAATAATAAACATAGTTAATAATTATATGAGGGGAATTGAAGATGATACTCACCACCCAAACTATTGCTGAAATGTTGCAGACACATTTGGGTGTTCTATAGGTTTTGGACCAAAATGGCCACATTATGGAGACACAGCGGTCAATACTCATGGCGGTTAAAAAATAGGCACTAGTGCACATGGTCATAAACCATAGAACAGTGATGACTAAATCCCAAATATAGTGAAAATATAAAAATTTAAATGGGATAGAGACACAACATATGAAGTCAGCTACGGCCAGATTAAGGAACCACACAGCACTGACTGTCTTTATCTTAAATCCAGCGATCCAGATAACCAAACCGTTTCCTACTATTCCCAAGAGGAAAATGATACTGTAGAAAATGATTGTCAGCATTGGATATATTTGGATATAACTGTAGTCATTATGCAATACAGTCCAATTAGAGAACGTCTGATTGTCCGAGAGATTATAGTGCACAGCGGCTGTCTTCCTGAAAGCAGATTAGAGTACAAACAGAGATATTATTACTTATCTTCTGTGTTTAAAATTAAAAGTATTATGCCGGCAAAATAGCTCATAAATGTTTATTTTCCATTATTTGCATATTATTATTTATATTATTTTGACCATCATAGTACAGCTTTATTCATGCACATTTCTATGGCCAAAAAAATATATATTGCAGATCTATTTTTCCTTCACAGACAGGGAAATTAGTTTACTGGATTTGTAGCTGTAATCATATGCAGATGATAGTATTAGCTCTTCCCCTGGTGTAGTAGCCTGCATCTGAATGTGAAAGGGCTGAGACACCCACTTTTTCCATCTCTGTAGGCTGTAATAATGGCAGTGATTCTTTACAGGCCACCACTGGTGCAGCATCTCTTGCTCCAATGACACCTCCACTAGCCCTATGGCAGGTGCAGTTACACCATCTGACTGGTCTCCTATGGCTGCGTCTGTGCTTCTGAAAACACAGGGGCAGATTTATTAAGCTCGGTGAAGTGATAAAGTGGAAGGTGATAAAGGACCAGGCAATCAGATCCTTACTACCATGTTACAGGCTGGGTTTGAAAAATGACAGTTATGAGCTGACTGGCTGCTGCGTTATCCACTTTATCACTTTATCACTTCAATACATCTACCCCACAGTTGCTCTTTCCCTGATACTTCCACAACACTTCTATAACAGTCCCATGAGACAGGTTTCAAGCCTAGTGTACATCTGTGTGTGACTGAGTCTGTTTCTGTGCAGGAAGTGCTATGATGCAGCGGCTGCAGCTTTTTCTTATGCCAAGATCCATTGTGCTTAATCTGTGACTTTGTACCTGTTTAAAACTACTTCCTGGGTTGCACCTGTTGTCTCTTGTACACTTTCAGTGGTTTTTTGCTGCATCTGGGAGAGAGATATATATATTTATGTATACAGTGTATATATATATAGCAAGCGTATGACGGCAGCACTCACCAGACTTGTTCAAATTTCCTTAAAATTGTGTCAGTTTATTGAACCATTAGGCCGACATGTTTCGGGGGTATTCCCCGTCCTCAGGGCCAGACAGCAATTGTATTGCTGTTTGGCCCTGAGGATGGGGTGTACCCCCGAAACATGTCAGCCCAATGGTTCAATAAACTGACACAGTTTTAAGGAAATTTAATAAAGGAAAAAAGTACTGCTCTATAATTTCAGAAGCTCCATAAATTGAAACTAACATTAAATATATATATATATAGAGCGCTTGTTATATGTAAGTGTATATATAGCCAATGCTGAAAAAGAAAATACAGGTTAAGAACATAGAACTTCCAGTAAAGTGCAATGTGCCCTGTAGTAGTGTTTACAGCTCTTTTGTGGCAGTTTAAAAAGTCTGATTTGAACAAGTCTGGTAAGTGCCACTGTCATCCGCTTGCTACATTGTGACACATTGTCATCAGGAGGGCACCCCAGCATTTCACTCATTGTCCCTAGGAGTGCCAGGACTTTGTTTTATATATATATATATATATATATATATATATATATAGTTCAATAAGTACAGTAACAAGACCCCTCATTTATGTAATGTTCTCCATTTCATTCTTATTTCCTGCCAGGCCAGAGCAGGTAGTCCACTGGTTCCTCTCACAGCCATTAGACTGTACCTCATATCAGTCATACTGTCCTAACATCAGGTGTAAGATGGCTGGGCTGGCAGGAAACATGGTCACACATTGAGGTGCATAGTGTGATCAAATTTCTGCTGAAATTAATTGCCAACTTTTCGAGGTGTACAGTGATAATGTCATGTCACGAAACAGGTTGGGTTTGGTGCATTGCTTTTGATACTGGCGTGACAGATGTTTAAGATGACCAGCAATCCTCCATTGGGTGGTACTGGACCATCCTCCCTACAGTTCTGACCTGGCACCGAGTGATTTCCATCTCTTTTGGCCATTGAAGCACCTCTGTGAAAGGCGATTTGGAACCCATGGTGAAAATGGTGAAGTTCAGCAAATCGCCATATCCTGGCTTCAAGCTCTTGACACTGAAGTTGAATAAACACCAAGTTGAATAAATGTACACAATGAGAGATCTTGTTACCTTAATTATTGAACCACCTATGTGTGTGTGTATATATATATACATTTATATATATGGGATGTAGTTCATATGCCAGCGCTCGTGATCCCGGCAGTCAGCATGCCAGTGTCGGAATCCCAAATGCTCAAAATGCCACCAGTTAGAATGCTGACCCACAGGGTCTATTACCATTTTTGGTATCCTCGACACCCATAGTGTGGGAATAGAACCTGTGGTGAGTGCAGCAAGCAACCAAACCCGCTGGATGGAGAGTGCAGCAAGCCCGCAAGGGGCGTTGTTGCGATCACTTCTCCGATGGCATTCTGCTGCCAGGATCCCAGTGTCTGAATGCTGACCGCCGGGATCCCAGCACAGCCGGCATACCATACCCAACCCATATATACATGCATCCAGAAAGTATTCACAGTGCTTCACTTTTTCCACATTTTGTTATGTTACACCCGTATTCCAAACTGGAATAAATTAATTTTTTCCTCAAAATTCTACACACAATACCCCATAATGACAATGTGAATTTTTTTTTTTTACAATTTTTGCTAATTTATTAAAAATAAAAAACTAAGAAATCAGATGTACATAAGTATTCACAGCCTTTGATCAATACTTTGTTGATGCAACTTTGGCAGAAATTACAGCCTAAAGTCTTTTTGAATATGATGCCACAAGCTTGGCACACCTACCTTTGGCCAGTTTCACCCATTCCTCTTTGCAGCACCCTCAAGCTCCATCAAGTTAGATGGGAAGCATCAGTGCACAGCCATTTTCAGATCTCTCCAGAGATGTTCAATCTGATTCAAGTCTGGGCTCTGGCTGGGCCACTCAAAGACATTCACAGAATTGTTCTGAAGCAACTCCTTTGATATCTTGGATGTGTGCTTAGGGTCGTTGTCCTGCTGAAAGATGAAACATCGCCCCAGTTGGTTTTCATCCAGGATGTCTCTGTACATTGCTGCATTCATATTTCCCTCTATCCTGACTAGTCTCCCAGTTCATGCCGCTGAAAAACATCCCCACAGCATGATGCTGCCACCACCATGCTTCACTGTAGGGATGGTATTGGCCTGGTGATGAGCGGTGCCTGGTTTCCTCCGACCATGACTCCTGGCATTCACGCCAAAGAGTTCAATCCTTGTCTCATCAGATGAGAGAATTTTGTTTCTCATGGTCTGAGAGTCCTTCAGGTGCATTTTGGCAAACTCCATCTGGCCACTCTACCATACAGGCCTGATTGGTGGATTGCTGCAGAGATGGTTGTCCTTCTGGAAGGTTCTCCTCTCTCCACAGAAGAATGCTGTAGCTCTGAGAGAGTGACCATCGGTTCTTGGTCACCTCCCTGACTAGGGCCCTTCTGCCCCGAGTGCTCAGTTTAGATGGCCGGCCAGCTTTAGGAAGAGTCCTGGTGGTTCCAAACTTCTTCCATTTATGGATGATGGAGGCCACTGTGCTCATTGGTACCTTCAAAGCAGCAGATATTTTACTGTACCCTTCCCCACACTTGTGCCTCGAGACAATCCTGTCTCGGAGGTCTAAAGACAATTCCTTTGACTTCATGCTTGGTTTGTGCTCAGACATGCACTGTCAAGTGTGGGACCTTATATTGACAGGTGTGTGCTTTTCCAAATCATGTCCAATCAACTGAATTTACCACAGGTGAACTCCAATTAGGCTGTAGGAACATCTCAAGGATGATCTGTGGAAACAGGATGTACCTGAGCTCAATTTTGAGCTTCTTGGCAAAGGCTGTAAATACTTATGTACATGTGATTTCTTAGTTTTTTATTCTTAATAAATTTTCAAAAATCTAAAAAAAATTTTTACGTTGTCGTTATGGGGTATTGTGTGTAGAATTTTGAGGGAAAAAATGTTTTCCATTGTGGAATAAGGCTGTAACATAACAAAATGTGGAAAAAGTGAAGTGCTGTGAATACTTTCCAAATGCACTGTAGATATATATATATATATATATATATATATATATATATATATACCCATACAATAGACGTGGCACTCCTGGAGTCTTGTACAATGAAACTCATAACCAGGCAGTTTAGTAGGACAACAACGTTTCAATGCCGAGTTTATTTGGGCATTTTCCTCAGGTTACAAACATACACAAAACAACATCTTACCTATAAAGACGACTAATCACCCAGGTGCTCGTGCCGCGTGTAGCGTGTGGGGCGGCGTCCGCTCCATCCGGCGCAGCTACAATGACGTCATGATACGTCACTTCCCCTATGTGCATCCCGTCACCATGGATACCTACACAACACAGGCTGGTTACCTAGATACCACAAGTCGCGCTAATCGCGTGTGCCATATGATACAACTGTTATGATACTGTCGTCCTCAAAATGTATCTGTAGCAACCTAATAACAAGATGTAAACTAATTACCAGCTGAAATACACATACAAAGAATAATAGCCTAACATATAATATAAAATGTAGGCAATCGTGCCATGTGCATAAATCAGTCTACTCTGATATTATGAGAAGCATAGGAATAAAGCCTGTGGCCATGATGTGTACCATCAAAAAGGGGCATTAATGTAATCCATGTTACAAAGTAGGTATAGGAAAATCACAATACTCATATTGATGATCATATCACCCTACTGACCTAGTAAACCTAGGTGAGCTAATGCATGCTCATAAGGAATTACTAAATAGAATCAGATATGTACCGCCACCTAGTGGGCACATATCAATCAAAAATGAAGCCAGGCAGTTACATGTATGGGAAAAGAACCCAAGCTGGCTTGCTAAAAAAATATAGTCTAAAGAGACAAAAAAGACAAAAAACGAAGCTGGCTGTATGAATTATAAAAAACTATTAAAGCCCTGGGACTCGTTAAGACCGTTCGGATGAATAGTACCCAACCGATAGATCCAACGAGCCTCTAGTCTCAGGAGTTTGCCACCCCGATCACCACCTCTGATGGAAGCGGGTACGTGATCTATCATTCGGTATTTAAGCGTGGTGAGGGGGTGCTTCCAATAGGCAAAGTGCCTGGCCACTGGCTGTTCACTAGAACCCTTGTTGATAGCTATTTTGATAGCTGATCTGTGGGCTGCCATACGTTCCTTAAACATACGTTCTGTTTTGCCAATATATGACAGCCCACAGGGGCATATCAGTTGGTATATGACAAATTTGGATGAACATGTGAGCGTATGGGCAATGTACATGGTTTTGCCAGACTGAGGATGTTGGAATGTTTCTCCTGGTATTAAAAACTGGCAGGTAGTGCATGTGCATCGAATGCATCCCTTTTTGTGGAACAAGACCTGAGTGGATGTTTTTTGGGAGACATCTGTTTTAACAAGGATGTCTCTCAAGTTTTTATTGCGCTTGTAGCAAGACATCAGTTTGGTGTTTTGTAAGCCCAATTCGGGGTCACTCTGGACAATGGGCCACAATTTTTTAGAGATCTGGTTGATCCCTGTACTTGCAGCATGGTATTGTACCACCCAAGGGATCATGGGACTAGTTGTAGAGGGGGTATCGGATGGCCTTATGAGTGTGTCCCGATCTAATAATAGAACCTTCTCCTTAGCTGCTTTAAGGAGATGCATGGGGTATCCCCGTTGGGCAAACTGTTCAACCATCTCATCCATCTGCACCTCCGCCTTGGCGGGGTCAGAAGTAATGCGTCTGACTCGAAGGAGCTGGGAGTAGGGCAAGCCTTTTTTAAGTGGCTGTGGATGGAAACTCTTATAGTGCAGCATATTATTTTTGTCGGTGGTTTTGGCGTATAAGGAGGTAGTAATTTTACCTTGTTCAAGGGCAATATGCACATCTAAATAATTGATGGCATATTCACTGATGGTGTACGTTAATTTAATTGGGTGCTGCAACCTATTATGAGTTTCAATAACCTGCTCAAGCTTACTTTTCGGACCCTGCCAGATTAACAGTAGGTCGTCGATGTACCGACAATAAAACAAGATATTATTTGCCACCTCGGGATCTGAAAAGAAAATGTCCTATTCTACATGAAACATGAAGACGTTAGAGTATGCCGGAGCCACAGGGGACCCCATGGCACACCCCTTCTGTTGCAGATAAATCTGACCGTCATATAAGAAAAAAAAATTTTGTAGGGTCATTTGTAATAATTGTATACACAATTTAACACTGTTGCCCTGGAATGCACTATGATTGCTCAAAAATTGCTCCATGATTTCTAAACCCATCTCATGGGGGATCACCGTATATAAATTTTGAACATCAATACTACATAATAATATATTGTCATCAAATGTAGGTAATTGGTGTAACTTCTGCAATAATGTAGTGGTGTCTAACAAAAAACGTGGATGCATTTGTATACAGGGTTGAAGCAGAGAATCTTAGTATAGTGCAGTGGGTTGAAATAGGGATGATCGGGCAGAGATAATGGGACGTCCTGGTGGATTATTCAATGACTTGTGGATTTTCGGTGTAGTGTACAACAGGGGCATGACGGGGTGTGCTGGAATAAGTGCATTGCGTATAACTTTAAATAATGTACCCTCCTGTACTGCACTATCCAATAGTAAAGTGAGTTGGCTCTTAAATTCGGTAGTAGGATCTTTAGACAACAAACAATAAGTCAATTGATCTTGTAATTGGCGTGTAATTTCCTCTTTATAGACCTTTTTATTCTGAATAACTAAAGCCCCGCCCTTATCTGCGGGGCGAAAAATAAGTTCATCCTGCGCTGCCAGATGATGTAAGGCTTCGTTCTCGGCTTTGGATAAGTTATAGCGTATCTGAGGCATCTCAGTTACATACGCGCTGGTTTGATCATCCAACAATCTGCCGAATGTTTTAATTGAAGCGTTCTGGGATTGAGGTTCAAATTTGGATTTAGGCAGGATCTGTTGGAGTTTAGGAGGAATTTCTGAATCTATTAATGAAGGTGTCTGTTTATGAAAATGTTCTTTCAGTTTCAATTGCCGTTGCAACCGGTATTTTTCTATTTGCCAACTGAATGGATCACGTTTAGCAGTCGGGATGAATGATAACCCTCTTGACAATACACTTAGTTCAGTTCTGGATAGATCGTAATCTGACAGATTAACCACTAGCGTTTCGGATTTTTCGGTGGTCTCCCTACCCTGTTTCTGCCTCTGCCACTGGCGGCCTCTTCTGGTGTAGGGCCGCTGGCTGCGTTTTTGTCTGGGGGCTGGGTTCGTGGAGTACTGCCTAAAGGGCGCTGGCCCTGATGGTGATGGCTGGCGGAGTCAGATTCACTTGTAGATGGAGTATGTTCATGAGATGACTCGAAATCTCTCTGCCGGTATGGTCTCCGTCGAAAAAATGGTTTTCTTTGGTCACGATTGCTGGAGGAATCCGTCCATCTGTATACGTTATGGTTTTCATAGTCACCATCAACTTTGGCACGTTTTTGTGTTTTGAACTTAATAAGATCACGTTTGTGGATCTGGAGCTGGCCATTGAGTTTTTCATACCAGTTGGTACTTGTATCTGCCTGTAAAATGGGTTTGTGGACGGTCTCGAATTCTGCTATTTTTGCTTTTATAGCATTCATCTCTTTGGTGGATTGCTCTATTATCAGAAGCATAAGATCCATCGAACATTTGTTAAGGATACCCACCCACTTCTTGCAAAAGGCCAGATCGTTACGGCCTATAGTGGGTGAGTTCCTGACTCGTAAACCACGGGGGATCTTTTTTGCTCTGTAATAATCTGAGAGCGAAATGCAGTGGTAATAATAGTCTATTTCTTTACGGTGCAGACGGAGTAACTCACGATAGGAGCTATCTGGCGCGCTGGCCTCCTTCTGAGCATCCATAATCTCTGAGTATAATATCTCCTCCGCCTCTGCTTCGGAATACCCGTGTAGGTCACCTATTGCATAGTTAGAGAGCTGGGGGCAACCCACTGCATCTCCACTGGATTCAGCCATAATTGAGTCTGGTTTTCACCACACTTGTATCACTGCAGGTATGTAATTGTTTGTAGTACAAATAATGCAGTATCAAGTTCCCTCCACATAGCCCGTTAGCTGTGTAAGTAACACCAATGTGCAACAATCTGCTAGTGCAAATATGCTGATTTAAAGTGCAAATATCGATTAAAAACAAGTGGCAGAGGAAACAGGGTAATTAATGTAAATCAATACCATTAAGGGAGCCTTGAAATAAAAAGTATGTTAGAGATGCCACTCTAACAACTTACGAATATACAGTCCATGTATTCCGGCTCTCCATTGAATATAAACAACTGCTCCGGGTGCCTCTGTAGCACAATTACATACCCATACAATAGACGTGGCACTCCTGGAGTCTTGTACAATGAAATTCATAAGCAGGCAGTTTAGTAGGACAACAACGTTTCAATGCCGAGTTTATTTGGGCATTTTCCTCAGGTTACAAACATACACAAAACAACATCTTACCTATAAAGACGACTAATCACCCAGGTGCTTGTGCCGCGTGTAGCGTGTGGGGCGGCGTCCGCTCCATCCGGCACAGCTACATTGACGTCATGATACGTCACTTCCCCTATGTGCATCCCGTCACCATGGATACCTACACAACACAGGCTGGTTACCTAGATACAACAAGTCGCGCTAATCGCGTGTGCCATATGATACAACTGTTATGATACTGTCGTCCTCAAAATGTATCTGTGGCAACCTAATAACAAGATGTAAACTAATTACCAGCTGAAATACACATACAAAGAATAATAGCCTAACATATAATATAAAATGTAGGCAATCGTGCCATGTGCATAAATCAGTCTACTCTGATATTATGAGAAGCATAGGAATAAAGCCTGTGGCCATGATGTGTACCATCAATATATAAAATAAACTAACTGAAATAATTAAGAACACTGAAATAAGCTATATAAGTAAATGTTAATAAATATGTTGGATATCTCCAGAGGTGTAATCCAGAATCATGCAACACAATAGTAAACCATAAATTATGCTATTCAATAAACACAAACACACACATTTACTAATTTAATTAAAGCTGAGCTCGGGTTTCTTGTGATGGCCCTCTATCATATCTGACACATACTTACACATAATTCAGTACTTGCACACCATGAACTATGGGCTAGAATCTCTTCTCATCACCATAATATAGTACATGGAGCAGATGGTAGCCAACATGGGTGTTCCTTTTATTTTATATTTTATGAGGATGAAGTGGTGGTAACAGTGGCGGTTCTTGCCACGGGCAAGTGGTACTTTTGCCCGGGGCGCCGCCTTCCGGAGGGCGCTGGCGCCTTCCGGAGGGCGCCGCACCAGGGCAAGATCCGCCACTGTGTCCCCCGCAGTGCCCTGCTGTGCCCCCCCGCTTTGAAGGGAACTAGACGCGTAGCGTCTAGTTTCCCTTCATTGAGAGGACCTTAGTTGTGCGGTGCGCGATGACGTTATCGCGCACCGCACAGCAAAGGTCCTCTCCATGAAGGGAAACTAGACGCTACGGTCTAGTTTCCCTTCGTCTAGAGGACCTTTGCTGTGCGATGCGCGATGACGTCATCGCGCACCGCACAGCATAGTGGCACAGACACTAGGGGTCATAATTGACCTCTAGTGTCTATGCTGTTCTATGGGAGAGACGTAATAACGTCTCTCCCATAGATTGAAGAGAAGAGAGGAGAGGAGAAGAGTGGCGCCGCCGGCGGAGGGGGTCTGGATAAGGAACGGGGATGGTAAGTATACTTTTTATTTATTTTTATTTTTTATTTCAGCGCGTTGACCATGCCCCCAATTGAAGCCACGCCCCCATATTTTGCCCGGGGCGCCACAAATCTTAGAACCGGCCCTGGGTGGTAACTACATTTAATAACATTTTCTTCTGTCTGTATTATTTGAAAGAAAGAAAATTGAGGACCAGTGACATGAATTTTCTAAATATAGAAAACAGTTAAGTTAATTATAGTGTTACCAAATGGTGTCCACAACATGAAATAATTATTATCTCCACATGATATAATTATTAAATAATTTTTCCCCTTAAAATAATATTTTATTTTTAATATAGTCATACTACAATTTATTTCCATAATATATTTATCAAATAATTTACCCCATAACACCTACAGTATTAGATAATGGATTTTGACCCCTTAATCAATAAGTTATTTCCCCATAAGTAATGTGTATTGGTCAGACTTCCTACGGTATGTCCAGATTGGCCAAATAGTTTTTTTCTTTGTGACTTTGCCTAAGATGTTGTAGTTTATTTGTGGAAATTTTGGGGTTACTAAACTAATAAGGGATAGTAAATACCAGAGATTGATAGTGAAAACAACCAGTGATGTGAATTTTAAGTAATGCTACAGCTTTCTTAAAAAATATTTAATTTCTTAAAGCCATAAATATTTGAAAACATTATTTGCATTCAGGTGTTTAATATATATATATATATATATATATATATATATATATATTACATTAGTAAATAGATTATACTCTAAGTTTGTTTCTGTATGTACAATAATTAAACATTCATATATGGGGACTTTTTCCTTTCAAAGAACTACTATATTCATAAAAGGTCACTAATTTGTCAATATGTTGGATTAGACTTGACAGACGGCATTTGATCTTTCACACTAACAATTTTTTGGTAAGTGTATTAAATAATGTGTTCTATACATTATTATATATTTTTTTCAGGTTGAGTTCACTGTAACTGATTTGATTACGGAAAAATCAATTTAAAAAAAAAATGGGATCCTTTGCAAAACTACTGTCCTGTAGTTTTCAATTTTTTGATGTGTACTGTAAATGACCTTTAGTGTTTCATAGCTTGCAAAGGTCAGGGATGAACACTACAGTTACTGTACTGTATTTTGAAAAAAATCCAGTTGAACAGAAGGAAGGTTTTCATAATATTCTAAATGTTATTTATGTCACATTATTTCAGATAAGATAACTCACGCATCATGTGATTATATGACCATGAGCTACAAAAACGTGCCAATTTTGTAGTGGTTTGAAGTGCAGATTTAAACACCTGCAATTTTAAAAAATTCATTATTTTATGAGTAACAAGTAAATCTGTTGGTTCTCAAAGCCACAATAAATTTACTCCATTAAGTCTTAAAAAGATGGGGTACAGTAAACTGCAGTTTATTGTGCAGTCTGCAGGCAGGTTGCCAAATTGCGGATGTGGTGGTCATATCCAAGCGCCGTGATTTATCATCTGGTTTGACATTTGACTTTGTGTTGTGCCCTTGTCGAGATCCTGACAAGTAGGGCAGTGCAACGATGTACAAAGTCTGTCACCATCTTACATTAACTAATCAGTCCTGCCTGTCATAAGTATGTGTGTGTGTGTGTGTGTGTGTGTGTGTGTGTGTGTGTGTGTATATTGGGAGGGGGGTTCTAAAAAAACCCATTTGGGACCTCTTGTCTAGAGAATGCCAGTCCAATGCTGATTATGATTAGCACTGGACCACTCAGCATCACTGACTATTGAGACCCAACAGAATTTTTTTAAAGAAGTGATAGCATGCACATGATTGCAAACAGAGCAACTACATACCTTTATTACAAATTAAATATTTTTATAAAATAGACAATACACATAAGACATATAGATCTCTATCCTGAGAAAATGAGATCTTTCAAACTAGTCCAACTGCACTGCAGAATTGGGATCTCTCCACTTACAGGTATGAATGTACAAACCTATGTTATATTCATTGGGCGGTATTCAATTCTTTTCACTCCCTCCCACACCCGTTCGGTTTCTGCTGACGGGCGTGGTATAATAATTTCAGTTCGCTACCCACGGGACAGCAAGGGCTCCCAACCCTTTATGCAGTTAAACCTGATTACTATGGGCATGATATGTGTGATAACGGGGATCACTCTAGAAAGAAGATTGGGCATGACATATCATTTGAATACCACCCATTAAGTCTTAGAATGTTATACTATGGTCTTTTTGGTGTACTCATTGTTGGGCTATAGTTGCAGACTAGTTGGAGATACCAAGTTTAAATTATATGATTGCCAGATAAGCCTGTTTTGTTGTGTATAAAATGACTTAAAATTGGCATTATTTAAATCAATGAGTGCCAATTTATTATACACTGAACACCTTCCTTTCCTGTTTTTTCATATTCCCTTTATAGATCCATTGCTAGCAACAATCTCACAGGATAAGCTGCCTTTATTAATTTTAATTATAATTTTAACATGTTTAGTTTTTATTTAATGCATAGAAAATCAACAGAATTCTTTAGTGTAAAACAATTAATTAAACCTGGCGTCCTCTCAGTTTTGTTCAGGGGGCTGCAAATATCTGTGCTCACTGCTTTATTGTGGGGACTGGGTATATAGGAGGAGTACAGTGCAGAGTTTTGCTGACCAGTGACCACCAGTATTATACGTTCTCTGCCTGAAAAACGCTCCATGTCTGTGCTCAGTGTGCTGCATATATCTGTGCTCACACTGCTTTATTGTGGGGACTGGGGACCACCAGTATTATATAGGAGGAGTACAGTGCAGAGTTTTGCTGACCAGTGACCACCAGTATTATACGTTCTCTGCCTGAAAAACGCTCCATATCTGTGCTGCATTGTAGTATATAGTAGGAGTACAGTGCATAATTTTGCTGACAACCAGTATATAATATATAGCAGTACGGTACAGAAGGCCACTGCTCTACCTACCTCTGTGTCGTCAAGTATACTATCCATCCATACCTGTGGTGCATTTCAGTTTTGCACAGTTTGCTGACCACCAGTATATAATATATAGCAGTACGGTACAGTAGGCCACTGCTCTACCTACCTCTGTGTCGTCAAGTATACTATCCATCCATATCTGTGGTGCATTTCAGTTGTGCGCAGTATATATAGTAGTAGGCCATTGCTATTGATACTGGCATATAATTCCACACATTAAAAAATGGAGAACAAAAATGTGGAGGGTAAAATAGGGAAAGATCAAGATCCACTTCCACCTCGTGCTGAAGCTGCTGCCACAAGTCATGGCCGAGACGATGAAATGCCATCAACGTCGTCTGCCAAGGCAGATGCCCAATGTCACAGTAGAGAGCATGTAAAATCCAAAAAACAAAAGTTCAGTAAAATGACCCAAAAATCAAAATTAAAAGCGTCTGAGGAGAAGCGTAAACTTGCCAATATGCCATTTACGACACGGAGTGGCAAGGAACGGCTGAGGCCCTGGCCTATGTTCATGGCTAGTGGTTCAGCTTCACATGAGGATGGAAACATTCATCCTCTCGCTAGAAAAATGAAAAGACTTAAGCTTTCAAAAGCACAGCAAAGAACTGTGCATTCTTCTAAATCACAAATCCCCAAGGAGAGTCCAATTGTGTCGGATGCGATGCCTGACCTTCCCAACAATGGACGGGAAGAGGTGGTGCCTTCCACCATTTGCACGCCCCCTGCAAGTGCTGGAAGGAGCACCCGCAGTCCAGTTCCTGATAGTCAAATTGAAGATGTCACTGTTGAAGTACACCAGGATGAGGATATGGGTTTTGCTGGCGCTGAGGAGGAAATTGACAAGGAGGATTCTGATGGTGAGGTGGTTTGTTTAAGTCAGGCACCCGGGGAGACACTCTTCGGTGTGGAACTATTTTAACACAAATGCAGACAACAGGTGTCAAGCTGTGTGTTGCCTTTGTCAAGCTGTAATAAGTAGGGGTAAGGACGTTAACCACCTCGGAACATTCTCCCTTATACGTCACCTGGAGCGCATTCATCAGAAGTCAGTGACAAGTTCAAAAACTTTGGATGACAGCGGAAGCAGTCCACTGACAACTAAATCCCTTCCTCTTGTAACCAAGCTCCTGCAAACCACACCACCAACTCCCTCAGTGTCAATTTCCTCCTTACACAGGAAACCCAATAGTCCTGCAGGACATGTCACTGGCAAGTCTGACGAGTCGTCTCCTGCCTGGGATTCCTCCGATGCATCCTTGAGTGTAATGCCTACTGCTGCTGGCGCTGCTGTTGTTGCTGCTGGGAGTCGATCGTCATCCCAGAAGGGAAGTCGGGAAGCGATATCTCTGTCCCCGCCCGTTCTAGTAGCCTACTAAAAGTTTTCAAAGATGCATTACTGGACTGTGGATCAAACCGGGAACTGGAACCCAGTTTTCTAATTCTCATAGGCATGTTGTTATCAGAGGGCATATTGGGCTGTTTGTCAAAATGTTCTTTAATTTTAAGAGTTCGATACAGTTTGAAAGTGTCAATTTTCCATTGGAATTTTTTTGGCCTATTCGTCGGCACAAACGAAAGACCCTTTTCAAGGACGGTTACCTCAGCAGGCGACAGGGGACTTGATGAAAGATTGAAAATTAAGTCGTTCTCGCTCTTGGTGGTCTTCCCTTTCTTTTGCCTGTCTGCTTGCCCGCCATGTCTGGTGTATCGGCGTCTCAGGCCGTTGGAATTGCCCGAGTCTTTACCCCTAAAGGGGTCACCTGTGTCGTTCCTTTTTTCTGTGTATATCCCTGGTCATCAGAATCACTGGCAGATGTATGGCCACATCAGACCCCGATCTAAAGGGATTAAGGAACACTAGAATCATGCCCAGTTATAGAAGGGGTAAAAATATTAAAGACCTGGTGGTAAAGACCGATTTAAGTAAATTTAAAAAAGAAGTGCCACAACATTTTTTAAGCAGTGGAAACGGATGCTACAAATGCATCGGATGCACGACGTGCAGATATATGGCTGCTAGCAACATAATTGTACATCCCTACTCTGGTAAGACGTTTACAATAAATTGGCCTTTATCATGCCATTCCAAATTTGTCATCTATGTCATCATTTGTCCGTGTGGACTCTACTATGTAGGGAAAACGGAATGTCAGTTCAAAACCAGAATGGCCAAACACAGACAGGCCATCAGGGCCGCCTTGAATTTAGGTTCGAGCGATCAGCCAGTTGCCCGTCACTTTGTAGGGTTCAAACATGGGAGGGCAACTTTAAAGTATCGCATCATCGACCATGTTCCAGAATCGATTAGAGGGGGCAATAGGGCCCTCAAGCTACTCCAACTTGAGTCCCGTTGGATCTTTAGATTAGATACTATACGGCCAAAGGGTCTCAATGAATCTCTGGGTCTCAACTATTTTGTACAGTTTGTGAAGCGACCTTGGAGTACAGAATAGGCTACAGGTTACCTACACTCATATTGCATATTTAACACTTGAGAGCCGTAAGCGAGGATGTGATAGATTACCTGCTCACCGAATGGAGATTTTTTCATGAGGTTTACATTAATGATAGCACATGAGTGATCAGTTTTTACACTTTTTTAATACTGTTTGTAACACTTTTAATTTATATTTTTTCACTGATGCACTTTATATTATGTAATGATTAGATGCACTTTACAGTTTTAGGCACCTTCAAGCCGTTTTGATATATGTATATCCAGTATCCTAGTTTCTATACTGCCAGCGGCTGCTCCTGAACGATTGGGTGTTATTTCACAGGGTCGCTATGGTAACGCGGCCGGGACCCGCGTCGTCACCTCGCGACGTCACTTCCGGCCAGGGGCAAACGCAGGATTTACTGGAGGGGTTTCCATATTGCACACATATGCACATTGCAAACACATACATTGCACACGCATACATAGCACAGCATATTTACAGACTTTCTAGCTGTCCCCACACTCACACGGGTGTAGTATGGTATGCCGGCGGCCGGGCTCCCAGCGACCAGCATACCGGCACCGGGAGCCCGACCGCCGGCATACGCTAGCCACACTGCGGTCACGGTGGCGCTATTTATTCTCCCTCCAGGGGGGTCGTGGACCCCCACGAGGGAGCATATTTGTCGGTATGCCGGGTGTCGGGATTCCGGCGCCGGTATACTGTGCGCCGGGATCCCGACATTCGGCAACCAGAAGACCACCTCACACATACATAGTACACCATACACACTGCTCACACACACACATATACATAGTACACTATACACACACAGTACATAGTACTGGATGCAGTCAAGATCCCACCGGATGGAATCCCAGCGGTCGAAATACCGACACAGGAATCCCGACTGGCACAATCCCAACATATTCTCCCTCTGTGGGTGTCCACGACACCCAAAAAGGGAGAATAAATGAGTGTGCTGAGTGTAACGAGGCACCGTGCCCGCAGCATGGCGAGCGCAGCGAGCCCGCAAGGGGCTGCGTTACGCTCGCCCCCTGTTGGGATTGTGCCGGTCGGGATCCCGGTGCCAGTATTCCGACAGGATTTCGTACTGATCCCCATAGTACACCATACACACTGCCCACACACATATACATAGCACACTATACACATACATAGTACACCACACACATACACATTGCACACACAGCACGCCACACACATAAATAGCACACCATACACATTGCACACACGCAAATATACATAGCACACTATACGCATACATATTACACTACACACACAGCACACCACACATACATAACATACACACACATAGTACACCACACATTGTATACAGCATACAACACACACATACTGTACACATTGGGCACACTCATATACACAGCACACCACACACATTACACACACACACACACACACACACACACACACACACACACATTGCACACACAGCACACTACACATACATTGCATACAAATGCATTGCACACCACACAATCATTCACAATGTACACACATATAAATAGCACAGCATACACACATATGCTCATCATGCACATTGCACACACATATAGTACACCACACATACACATTGCACATCTAGTATGCATAATTTATTAAAGATCACAACCCCCCCCCCCCGTTCCCCTCCTCCCCCTCCTCCCGCTGCCCGCCGGCCGCCGCCGGGAGACACACACCTGTCTCTCTTAAAGTGCCTTCGGGGAACATCAGCGACTCCAGTCCCGGCAGCAGGTCTCATGCAGTGCCCCATGGGAACTTCCTTAGAGGGGCTGCGCGCTGACGCTGCAGCTTCCCCTACAGTCACCCAGCCTCTCTGTCGGTGTGGAGAGCAGACAGCTGCTGCCTGCGCTCCGCACCATCTCTCCCCACACCTGAAATGTGAGTTAAAAAAAAATATGTGAGCTGCGCAATGGATCGGTGGGCAGGGGGGGTTTCCAGGTACTCGGAACCCCCCCTGCATGCGCGTATGCTTCCGGCGGAAGTGATCACTCCAGGGAGGTGGATTACGGGCCTGGAGCACCGCGGCCGTGGCGACCCGGCATGGGGTGGACCTCATGGGGTGAGTGTACCTATTTAAGGGTGTTGTGTATTGTGCACTGGTTATCCTGATGAAGGGGCTTTGCGCCCCGAAACGTTGATATGCTGTGTTTTCACTAAAGTCACGTTGAAGTACAAGTCTCTGAGTGCCGCTTCGTTTATTTGCTGTTTATATATGTATATATATATATATATATAAAAGCATAAACAGAAGACTGGCACTCCAAATTCATACAAAAAATAGTGCCCATGTGCCTGCTGGAGTCTACTCATCTCTCTCTCTCTCTCTATATATATATATATATATACTGTGTTTATATATATATATATATATATATACACATATATATAATTATTCGTTTATTTGTATTTTTTATTTATTTTTATTTTTGGGGGGGGGAGGGGGGCACGGTAAACTACCACCTTGCCCTGGGTGCCGAAAATTCTAGTTTCGCCCCTGGCCCGCCAGCCATCTTATGGAATCGTGTTTGCCTTTTCCTACCTTCCTGTTTAGTTTTTTCCATTCTTTGTTCTATTCTTACTAACTCTTGGTTTATAAGATGCTGCTGGTCGGGAAAGTAATACAAACCAGCGGCCTCGTAAGGTGTAAGAAACCATTGTGGAGCAAATACCCTGTAAAATGTGTCTCTGTGGACACGCTCAAACTATCTGTTATAACGGGTTGTGGACCTTCACAGCTAAGCTTACATTTTGTCACAGGGGGTGGGGGCATATCAGTCACCCCCCAATATTAGTTCAGTCTCATTTACCTGGTGCTGTGTGATTGTAGCGTCCTTCTTTGTCCCCCAAAATTAAGTAAAATGAAAAGCTCAGGGTCATACCTTATTAAATCCAAGTTATGACCTTCCACCAAAGCAGTCTGGTGGTTATATTTAGTGTTTAGATAGTTAAATAAGTTGAAGATATTGTTGGTTAATTGCAATAACGTTATGAACGCCTTACACTAAATATGGGCCCCTTTATATATATATGCCAAAGGTGCATTAACAAAGAATTGAGCAAAGGCTGTGAATACTTATGTACATGTGATTTCTTAGTTTTTTATTTTTAATAATTTAGCAAAAATCTCAAAAAATCTTTTTTCACATTGTCATTATGGAGTATTGCCTGTAGTATTTTGAGGAAACAAATTCATTTAATCCATATTGGAATAAGGCTGTAACATAGCAAAATGTGGAAAAAGTGAAGGGCTGTGAATACTTTCCGGATGCACTGTATATGTGTATATATATATATATATATATATACAGATGAAGCCACGCTACATCGCAGCGTATACAACCACGCATGTCCCATTCATGCCCGGAAGTCAGCCTCGCCGGGCGCCCTCAGTTGCAGATGGAGCAACTATGAGCATGGATCTATCTGTATATAGTAGGGATAGGGAACCTTCAGCCCTCCAGCTGTTGTTGAACTACACATACCAGCATGCCTTGCTACAGCTCTGCTATTTGGCCATGCAAAAACTGTTGCAGGGCATGCTGGGATGTATAGTTCAACAACAGCTAGAGGGCCGAAGGTTCCCCATCCCTGGTATATAGTAAATACTGCTAGAGCATGCATGAAAATGTACCGGATTAATAACAGCAAAGCACTGTAGTGAATATGCCATAGTCCTGTGAACTTGCACAGTATAATGTAAAATGTGTATAATTCAAGTGCACAGTCTAAAAGCTGATCCCTAGAGGAGGGGAAGGGCCCTCAAGCAGTGGGGCCCACCAGTGGTTTCCTCTGGACCCCTGTGGGCCAGTCCAATCCTTCACCCACATAACCTCAATTACTCGATATCGAATTATATCCCTACTGTACAGCCCACACATATCCTCACATATTTTGTCTTTCTTCACTTTCACATCCTCCTGACCCCATGTCAACATTGCTGTGTGACCATATCATACAGCCCATTAAGAACCTTTGCAATCTGGCCAGACCATTATGCAATAGATAGCACCTCTCCTTCTGTATCAATGCCTATTTCCCTATAGATTGTAAGCTTGCAATCAGGGCCTTTCTACCTCTATGTCTGTCTGTTATTACCCAGTTTTGTTTTATTACTGTTGTTCCAAATGTAAAGCGCAATGAAATAGACTGCGCTATATAAGAAAATATTAATAAATAAATAATGAAATTAATGTATACTGGAGAAACATAAGCAGATTGTAAATCAGTACATTTGTCTTGTATTTCTTTTTGTTTACCTAACTCTTGTACTGATTGACAATTTGCTTGTCATATAAATTATTTACTTGTTTTATCTGAACAATTTCACATGTATGCATATAATACTTTAATACATTTTTTTTTTTTTTAAAACCCTCTTGTTTTCTCCCTACATGTCTGGTAAAATCAGTAATTTAATGCCCTTTCCAGTCGGGATGGTATTGAACACTTTAAAATATCTTTAACGTTTGGCCTATAAGGACATAGAGGATGGGATTGATGCAACTGTTGAAGTAAATCAGCCACATAGAAATGTTAATTACAAAGTTATCTAAAAAATAGTTGTCTATTATCAATAATGGTAAAAGCTGAAATGGAAATGTACAGATGAGGAAACACACAATGACAGCAGTGATAATCTTATAGGTACAATAGGGAAAAGATACCACCACACAAAAAGCGCACAAATCCTTCTGTATATGAATCAACAGGGGCTGGATCTTTTTCTTTCGAGAATCACATGAATCAGTAGTCCTCAGTGCCTCAAAACAAAAACACATATAGACATAGTGTGATATTGTATTAATACAGTCAATAAGTGTGTGTTTAGGTAATTATCCGTACCCCTTCTGGTGGTCTACTTCATGTAGACAAATCAAGCTTTTAGGGAGCGGATGACACCGTTTGGGCCAATCAAATCTCCTTTAAACAGACTCCTTTTAGAATGGTTTCTCTTCCACAAACATAAAATCAAGAAGAAAAAACCTCCATGGTGTAAAACCTTTAGGACACAGGTTCTCAAACTCGGTCCTCAGGACCCCACACAGTGCATGTTTTGCAGGTCTCCTCACAGAATCACAAGTGGAATCATTTGCTCCACCTGTGGACCTTTTAAAATGTGTCAGTGAATAATGAATACACCTGTGCACTTGCTGGGTTACCTGCAAAACATGCACTGTGTGGGGTCCTGAGGACCGAGTTTGAGAACCACTGCTTTAGGATAATTTATTAAAACATAAGTGGGACAAAATCTTGAACCCACACAATAAAATGTCAATAAAAATGGAACATAATCCAAAATACAGAAGCTGGGCCTCCTACCAGATGGTGTTGTCCACTGTGAGAAGTAGACAAAATAAGCATGGATAAGGAGAATATACAGGCGTCCCTGGATCTTAACCTCCGAATCCTTGGGTAGGGGTCCCTCTGTCTGGTCACCTTCCTTGCCAATGCATTTCGACCAGACAGAGGGACCCCTACCCAAGGATTCAGAGGTTAAGATCCAGGGACGCCTGTATATTCTCCTTATCCATGCTTATGTAGCATGATTAGTATGATATATATATATATATATATTGCCAACTATATTATAAGGATAATAGTATAAGTTATAACTTCTTTATTACTAAATGTGATAGAATGTGTATAGTCTTTACTCTGCTGTGCATATGAGGGAATGGGACTGAGGGGACTGAGGTTGAAATTCCTATAATGTTGGATAGCGGTGGCTCGTGACAAGAGGGAGAACGAGGATCTCCCGTGGAGACCCGGATAGAGACGTCAGAGAAAAAAAAGACGTTGGAGCTGGGCAAGTTGGTGCGGAGAGAGGGAGAGTGAGAGCGGCACTGCGGGGAAGAGAGACGGAGTACGAACGGGAAAAGGACGGCTGAGTGGCGGAGCAAGAAAAGGATTGACCGGAGGCTGTGACAGGCAGAGAGAGCGGGGACGGTTTCCAGGTATCGGAGGAAGACGAGAGCTGTGGCAGGTCTGGGAGCTGGGGGAGCGGAGCAGCACAGCGTGACCGAGGACAGCGCAGCAGAGAGAGACGTGGATACCTGCTAAACTGAAAAAGGTATCTCTTCTAGTGCGTCACTAACACTCCCCTGGTGCCTGATGAGCCACTGGAGCTGAACCAGTGATACAGTCAATTAAATTACTACCCAAGACCTTATCAGACAGTAGCAGTACTAATCGTACTGTTATAATCAGCGACACTAAGTTTTACCGAAGTGGCTGCAGTAAAGTGCTCTGCTCCTTATTAACCCCAGCCGTTATAGACATTTATACCCACTCCGGGTAATAGGATATGTTTATGTATCCCCTCAAATGGAGGAGAGATAACCAATTACAATTTTCCTATATTGGCATTGTGAAAGATTTTTTCCCAGTACAGTTGAATATTACCGAATATACATATATACTCCATATATAAAGACTGTAGCAGCGTCAAGCAGTTGGAGACAAAATATATGTATCGATTGTCTTCCTCTCTCTCTCATAAAGAGGTCTATCTACTAATATCTCCATAACTATTACTGTGGGCAGTAAACTACAGCGAGGTGGAAATAATAAGTTGTTATTATCACCGACTATTCTCCGAAACACATAGTGCCCAGCTCCACACTACGCGTCACCCGACATGGAGACAGTAGTATTACCCTAAACCGAGGACAACGGTAAATATCGGTTCCCTCAAAGTACATTGGAAATAGGAATTGTTGATTGAGACTATTACTGTATTGGAAGGAGACAGATCTACACCCCGTGTAAACCATTAAGCTACCGCTCTGGATAGAACTTATTTTATTAATATTCAGTCCTCATTCGCTGTCTAATGACTGTGTTAATATTTCGCCTTGAAAGAAGATAGAAAACAAACTACAGGATAATTATACTTTTCCCTCATTTTAATTGACTGCAGTATTCCAAAGGGACTAAACTAGCGAAAACTTTAATACCGAGGTATTCGTAAATATATATGCATATATATAAATATATCTATAGATGGTACATCAATCTTTTTTCAGGGTATTCCTATATGTGTATTGTGTAAATTTTGTTACCAGTCATATAGTATATGAATTAGCAAACTTGATTAATGTTTAACGTAATTCGAATAAATTGTTAATATATTCGTAATAGACTTTAAAGTATTGTACTATTATAGTAAATTCACTAGTGTACTTGCTTAAATTGTTGGTGTCAGTTATTTCACCCTTCTAACAAGACTACTCACCACAATCCGGAGAGAACGACGAATCTCGGAGACCAAGATAATCTGTAGGTAAAAGAAATACATTATTAGTGTAGAAAAGTATCATATAATTCATAGAGGAGTAACATCAACTTTTATTGACTGTGGGTATTCCCAAGTCTACCCCATTTTACCCTGTCCTAATCTTTGGAACAGGGACCCGACTTGGGTGGAGGCACTCCCGATTAAAGTTCACAACGATATCCCATGGTAAATATAACATAGTGCTACACTGGAGGCACTGCTGAGATCCTGAGGGTTACCTAATAGCATACTTACCTGTTCATCTATCATGGAAGCTATAACTGAACACGATATATATCGTTGGTGTAATGACCATGGTGTAACTATACCATGCAGTTTAGGTATATTGGGAAACTTTGTTGGAATTACTGATGCAGAGGTGCTTGCAGAAGTACAGAAACTATGGGGCGTAAAAGTGCCCATCATAGTGGATAAATGGAAGAGAGAGACCGGAGAAATTAGGGCCATATTGATAACTACAAAAGAATATTTGGATTCGTCTCTTATTCCAGCCAATGTGATGGTAGGAGGAGAAATGAGTAGGAGATGGCAGATAATGTGGCCTAGAAATATTAGCGATAGTGATCAAGGAGGTTCCGAGCCTACCAGAGTGGAGGAGAGAGTGGTATTAACAGAAGAACATCCACTCCAAAGGGGAGATGATGCTCAACATTCTATGATTAAAGATCTGCCTAAAGCTACCACTGGTGAAAATATAGAGCCGCAAGTTGAGACTGTTATGGACAAAGTAGTGAGCCATTTCGAACGTTGGCACTATGAAGGAGGTTACAGGAGACTCAGAGTATTTTCTGGAATACTTCCTATACCTACCGGGGAAGAAGGATATGATGCTTGGCGGGAAGCTGCTATCCAACATTCAGAAGAATGGCGTTGTCCTGAACACATAAAAAAACAGCGGATTGTAGAAAGTTTAAGGGGCCCTGCTATGGGAATCATACATGTCACTCGCCGTAGTAATCCCAATGCCACATTGAAAGATTACTTTAACGCCCTGGATTACTCATTTGGAATATTGGAGGACCTAGGGGATATATTAGTAAGATTAAACCAGACATACCAAGAACCCACGGAAAGTCTCACTAACTTTATCTATCGGATAGATAAGATTTTATACAAGCTCCTAGATAAAGGAGGGATCCAGTCATCTGAAATTGATGAGCGACGCCTCAAACAATTACTGAGAGGAGCACTAACTACCCATCCAGTGGCACAACGACTAAGGTGTAGTGGACCAGGGGCGAGACCACCTACATTAAGTGAATTGATTAAAGATGTGAAATTGGAAGAAGTCCAAATAGAAAATAGGGAAAGAAGTTTAAAAAGAGTAAAAGTTGTATTGCCCTCACCGGTTGACCCCGCTCCCAATGTTCTCTCCCCAAATGAAAAACTATATAAACTATTAGAAGAACAAAATAAGAAACTCGATCAAATAATAACACTACAGAGAAATGTATCACTTCAAGATAGTCGTGGAAGAGGGAGAGGATCTACCCGACGAATGGAGAATAGAGATCAAGTTATCTGTTATCGGTGTGGACAGATGGGACATCGATCTTTCGAGTGCCCTCAATTGGGAAATTATGAAAGGCATATGGACTCTCATGATGGAAGAAATACCACTCCGTCGGAAAACCAGGAAGGGACGTCGATGAACCCCGCATCGACTCCCGGACAATAGTGGTATGTGCAATGGGGGGCGCTGGGTGGCCTACTATCCTTCCTGACGGGATGATGGGACAGGCCCCTGTGATATCGGCAGCTATCAATGGTCAGTTATGTAGAGTATTATTGGATAGTGGATCCCAAGTTTCAATAATCTTTGAGAGTTGGTATCAGCAACATTTGTCGGAGGTACCCATATTACCTGTGGATGGATTGGTGATCTGGGGGTTGAGTGACCAAAAGTATCCGTATTTGGGTTATATTGCTACCCATATTGAATTTCATCCACATTTAAATAATTCAGAAATTCCCATACCATTTATTGCGTTAATCTGTCCTGACCCCCCTGGAAATCGAGAGGCAGTACCAATTATAGTAGGGACAAACTCTAATTTATTCCGTACTCTTGCTGATTGGTGTTTATCCCAAGATGGGATCAATTTGACAAAAGAAATGGATAGAGCTATAAGTAATAAAATCCAAAATTCCGTTTATAATGAAGTCGCTATATGCTCTACTACTACTTATGAGTCTAATTCCACCAGAACAGAAGATGACAATTTTAGTAACAAACTACAGAAATGTTTCCAAGAGAGTGATCTAACACCGACGGCACAAGAACAGCTATTAGGAGAACTAATCAATCGGAAAGGGGTCTTTTCCGTTGAAGAATGGGATCTAGGCACTGCAATAGGAGTGGAACATAAGATTAAATTAAATGACACTACCCCTTTCCGAGAACGGTCACGTAGGCTTGCTCCTGCCGACTTTGATGATGTTCGGACACATTTAAAGGAACTATTGGAGAATCATGTAATAGCCGATTCCGAAAGTTCATATGCCTCCCCAATCGTAGTCGCTCGGAAAAAGAACGGTAGTATACGGTTATGCATTGACTACAGGACACTAAACAACCGAACAATTGCTGATCAGTATACTGTGCCTAGAGTAGAAGAAGCTCTAGATTGCCTACAGGGCAGCCGCTGGTTCTCCGTATTAGATATGAGGTGTGGGTATTACCAGATCCCCATGAATCCGGAAGATAGATCCAAAACAGCATTTATTTGCCCAATTGGGTTTTTCGAATTTCTTAAGATGCCGCAAGGAGTGAAGGGGGCTCCTGCCACTTTCCAGCGCACTATGGAACAAACGGTAGGGGATATGTGCTACCGAGAGGTACTCGTATACCTTGATGACATTATTGTTTTCGGAAAGACGCTGGAAGAACACAACATTAGATTGCTTAAGGTTCTAGATCGAATACAACAGAAGGGACTAAAGTTATCTATTGATAAATGTAAGTTTTGTCAAACCACTGTCAAGTATCTTGGACATATTGTTAGCCGGGACGGAGTTGCCACAGATCCGGATAAAACCAAAGCTGTATCTCAGTGGCCGCGACCCAAGAACCTTAAAGAACTGCGTTCCTTCTTAGGATTTTGTGGCTACTATCGTCGGTTTGTCCCACAGTATTCAAGAGTAGCAAGACCACTCACAGATCTAACCCGAGGTTATGCATCTAAAAGTAAACATTGGAAAAGAACATGTCATAGTTCCGCTAAGGTTTACTTTAAACCATCAGAAGAATTTGGAGAGAGATGGAATTGTCAGTGTGAGGATGCTTTTATTCAATTGAAAAGATGTTTGACACAGGCCCCTATTCTTGCCTATGCAGATCCGTCCCTCCCATATGAATTGCACATAGATGCTTCTTACGATGGATTAGGTGGGGTATTGTATCAGAGTCAACAAGCGAAGTTAAGACCTATCGCCTATGTTAGTAGAGGTCTTTCTGATAGTGAACGGAAGTACGCAGTGCACAAGCTTGAATTCCTTGCTCTAAAGTGGGTGGTAGTTGACAAGCTACATGACTATCTATATGGAGTGGAATTCACTGTTCATACGGATAATAATCCATTGACGTACATAAATACCACTGCTAAACTTGATGCCACCGGACATCGATGGTTGGCTGCCTTGTCTAATTATAATTTTACATTAAAATATCGACCAGGGACAAGTAATGTTGATGCAGATGCGTTGTCAAGAAGTCCAAAGATTGCGGAGATTAGCTCCAATGATGATTGGGTAGAGGTTCCTGCGCCAACATTACAACGCTTATGCTATCAGATGAATCGGATCCAAGAAAACCCGCAAGATGTTATTAGCTCACTGGGGCTTCTGCTGCGGTTGTACCAGTGATGTACTGCTGGTTAACACAGGCCGAACTGGGAGGACTTGAGGTAATGTCTAAAGAACAGATTAGGGAAGCTCAACTGCAGGACATTAATTTGGCAACGACTATTGACTGTATGAATAATAAAATTTCGAGAGAAAATGGAATTGCAATATCGGATATAACTCGAACGTTATTACGACAAAGAAAAAGGCTAATCATCAGACAAGGGATATTACAACGGAAAACAATGACTCGAAAAGGGAAGATTCGATACCAGCTAGTGTTACCATCAATATACATTCCTATGGTGCTGCGTTCCCTACACGATAATCATGGTCACTTGGGATATGAGAAAACCCAGCAGTTAATCAACACCAGAGTCTATTGGCCCTTCATGAATAAAGATATAGAACAATATTGTAAAAATTGTCGGAATTGCATATTGAGAAAAACTATTCCTGTCCCGTCTGCCAAGTTAATAAATATTGATAGTTCAGGTCCATTAGAGCTCATATGTATTGACTTTTTATCATTGGAAGGACCGTCTGGGAAGGAGGGAAATATTTTGGTAGTCACTGACCATTTTACCCGGTATGCACAAGCGTATGTTACAGGAGATCAAAAGGCGATAACAGTGGCTAAAACTTTGTGGGAAAAGTTTTTTGTAAATTATGGGTTGCCAGCCAGAATACACACAGACCAAGGGAGGGATTTCGAAAGCAACCTAATTAAAGAACTCTGTCGGTGCTGCGGGATCCGGAAATCAAGGACGTCACCCTATCATCCCCAAGGAGACCCCCAGCCTGAGAGATTTAATCGCACCCTGCTGGATATGTTAGGAACTCTAAATGTGAAAGATAAAAATCAGTGGAGAAAATATGTCTGTCAACTAGTCCATGCATACAATTGCACCGTTAACGATGCTACTGGATACTCTCCATACCTTCTGATGTTTGGGCGCGAGGCCAGATTACCGATTGACGTATGCCTTGGAACCAATAATAATTGTTCTCAGCCCACAAGTCACACTCAGTATGTTACTAACTTAAAGAAAGAACTACAAAAAGCCTTTGAACTAGCTCATCAAGCCTCAGTAAAAAGAGGTATACAGAACAAGAGAAGGTACGATAATAAAGTAGTAGAACAAGTACTGCAACCTGGAGATAGAGTACTAATCCGCCGCCTGGGAAATCCTAGAAGGCAAAAGCTAGCCAATAGGTGGAGGGAAAATCCATACACGATTATCCGACAACTACCTGGAATTCCAGTCTATCAATTGAGTCCGGAAGGGACGAAGGGACCGGTAGTCACCTATCACCACCATCATTTATTACCTGTCGGTCAAAATATTATGTTTGACGAAAGTGCAAGCGAGTGCGCTAAAGTAGATCGTAAGAGCGAACCCAAACTCACCAAAATATAGGACCCTGGTACTTCACAAAATCTTGATTTGGTGGAGTCCGAATCCTCTAATTTAGATAACGAGCCGACTGGGTATTTCTATAGTGAATTTATTCCAGAAGAGAGTAGAGAATACCCTGGTTCCGAGATGGCGGAAATAATAGAGGATTCAATGATCAGAGAAAAGCCATTGATTCAGGGTGATCAGGGTGAGACTGCTGGTGAGTGGAACAGGTTGGAGGATGATAATGATGGGAATTGGAATGAAGGAGAGAACTCTGCTAGATATGAATCGGACAATTTGGGTGAATCTATCACGCCAAGACCTCAAAGAATTAGACCTAATAGAATTCATAGACCACCATTAATACTAACCTATGACAAGTTAGGAAGTCCTAGTGAGGAACCTCGATATGTACACCCTAATGTTGTATGCTCATGGCCTTATTATGGGCATGTAGGTAATACTCTACCCATTAATGCAACTGAGTATCTGTTTGAAAAGGAAATTAATGGTGACAGTCAGGAGGTATGTAAGTGTAACATAGATAATTACCTGGCTGTCACCAGGGGGAGAAGTGTAGCATGATTAGTATGATATATATATATATATATATATTGCCAACTATATTATAAGGATAATAGTATAAGTTATAACTTCTTTATTACTAAATGTGATAGAATGTGTATAGTCTTTACTCTACTGTGCATATGAGGGAATGGGACTGAGGGGACTGAGGTTGAAATTCCTATAATGTTGGATAGCGGTGGCTCGTGACAAGAGGGAGAACGAGGATCTCCCGTGGAGACCCGGATAGAGACGTCAGAGAAAAAAAAGACGTTGGAGCTGGGCAGTTGGTGCGGAGAGAGGGAGAGTGAGAGCGGCACTGCGGGGAAGAGAGACATGGAGCACGAACGGGAAAAGGACGGCTGAGTGGCGGAGCAAGAAAAGGATTGACCGGAGGCTGTGACAGGCAGAGAGAGCGGGGACGGTTTCCAGGTATCGGAGGAAGACGAGAGCTGTGGCAGGTCTGGGAGCTGGGGGAGCGGAGCAGCACAGCGTGACCGAGGACAGCGCAGCAGAGAGAGACGTGGATACCTGCTAAACTGAAAAAGGTATCTCTTCTAGTGCGTCACTAACACTCCCCTGGTGCCTGATGAGCCACTGGAGCTGAACCAGTGATACAGTCAATTAAATTACTACCCAAGACCTTATCAGACAGTAGCAGTACTAATCGTACTGTTATAATCAGAGACACTAAGTTTTACCGAAGTGGCTGCAGTAAAGTGCTCTGCTCCTTATTAACCCCAGCCGTTATAGACATTTATACCCACTCCGGGTAATAGGATATGTTTATGTATCCCCTCAAATGGAGGAGAGATAACCAATTACAATTTTCCTATATTGGCATTGTGAAAGATTTTTTCCCAGTACAGTTGAATATTACCGAATATACATATATACTCCATATATAAAGACTGTAGCAGCGTCAAGCAGTTGGAGACAAAACATATGTATCGATTGTCTTCCTCTCTCTCTCATAAAGAGGTCTATCTACTAATATCTCCATAACTATTACTGTGGGCAGTAAACTACAGCGAGGTGGAAATAATAAGTTGTTATTATCACCGACTATTCTCCGAAACACATAGTGCCCAGCTCCACACTACGCGTCACCCGACATGGAGACAGTAGTATTACCCTAAACCGAGGACAACGGTAAATATCGGTTCCCTCAAAGTACATTGGAAATAGGAATTGTTGATTGAGACTATTACTGTATTGGAAGGAGACAGATCTACACCCCGTGTAAACCATTAAGCTACCGCTCTGGATAGAACTTATTTTATTAATATTCAGTCCTCATTCGCTGTCTAATGACTGTGTTAATATTTCGCCTTGAAAGAAGATAGAAAACAAACTACAGGATAATTATACTTTTCCCTCATTTTAATTGACTGCAGTATTCCAAAGGGACTAAACTAGCGAAAACTTTAATACCGAGGTATTCGTAAATATATATGCATATATATAAATATATCTATAGATGGTACATCAATCTTTTTGCAGGGTATTCCTATATGTGTATTGTGTAAATTTTGTTACCAGTCATATAGTATATGAATTAGCAAACTTGATTAATGTTTAACGTAATTCGAATAAATTGTTAATATATTCGTAATAGACTTTAAAGTATTGTACTATTATAGTAAATTCACTAGTGTACTTGCTTAAATTGTTGGTGTCAGTTATTTCACCCTTCTGACAAGACTACTCACCACAATCCGGAGAGAACGACGAATCTCGGAGACCAAGATAATCTGTAGGTAAAAGAAATACGTTATTAGTGTAGAAAAGTATCATATAATTCATAGAGGAGTAACATCAACTTTTATTGACTGTGGGTATTCCCAAGTCTACCCCATTTTACCCTGTCCTAATCTTTGGAACAGGGACCCGACTTGGGTGGAGGCACTCCCGATTAAAGTTCACAACGATATCCCATGGTAAATATAACATAGTGCTACACTTATTTTGTCTACTTCTCACAGTGGACAACACCATCTGGTAGGAGGCCCAGCTTCTGTATTTTGGATTATGTTCCATTTTTATTGACATTTTATTGTGTGGGTTCAAGATTTTGTCCCACTTATGTTTTAATAAATTATCCTAAAGGTTTTACACCATGGAGGTTTTTTCTTCTTGATTTTATGTTTGTGGAAGAGAAACCATTCTAAAAGGAGTCTGTTTAAAGGAGATTTGATTGGCCCAAACGGTGTCATCCGCTCCCTAAAAGCTTGATTTGTCTACATGAAGTAGACCACCAGAAGGGGTACGGATAATTACCTAAACACACACTTATTGACTGTATTAATACAATATCACACTATGTCTATATGTGTTTTTGTTTTGAGGCATTGAGGACTACTGATTCATGTGATTCTCGAAAGAAAAAGATCCAGCCCCTGTTGATTCATATACAGAAGGATTTGTGCGCTTTTTGTGTTGTGGTATCTTTTCCCTATTGTATCTATTTGCTTGGGGTGTGGGTGACACTCCTTCCATCTTACACATTAGCAGCCATTTTTGCGCAGTGGCGAGGCTCCACTTTGTTAAGATAATCTTATAGGGTCGCTGCTTCCTCTTTGGTATTTTCACTTTTCTAAGTTTAAAACAGATGACACAATAACACATTAGAATTACAAAAAAAGGGACAACAAACAAGGTGACAAAGCTGGTGATGTTCATTTCCTCATGATAATAAAATATTCCATAGTTAATAATTATATGAGGGGAATTTAAGATGATACTCACGTAACTCACCACTTAAACTATTGCTGAAATACTGCAGACAAATTTGGGTGTTCTGTAGGTTTTGGACCAAAATGGCCACAGTATGGAGACACAGCGGTCAATGCTCATGGCGGCTAAAAAATAGACACTAGTGCACATATTTATATACCATAGAACAGTGATGACTAAATTACAAATATAGTGGAGTCTAAAATGTTAATTGGGATAGAGGCACAACATATGAAGTCAGCTATGGCAGATTAAGAAACCACACAGCTCTGACTGTTTTTATCCTGAAACCACCGATCCAGATCACTAATCCGTTCCCCACAATTCCCAAAACAAAAATGATACTGTAGAGAATGATTGTCAGCATTGGAATTGTGTCGATATGATTGTAGGCAATATTCGATACAGTCCAATTAGAGAACGTCTGATTATGCGATAGATTATAGTGCACAGCGGATGTCTTCCTGAAAGCAGTTTAGAGCATAAATAGGGACATTATTACTGATATTCTGTGTTTAAATTACAGTTAAAAGTGTTATGCTGGCAAACGTTTATTTTCAATTATTTACATTTTGCATATTATTTTACCCATCACATTACAGCATTTTACAGACACATATTGCCTGCCAGAATAAACAGTATTGCAGTTTTAATATTCCTTGGCACACACAGAAACAAGTTATCATGTCCAAAGTCACTATGCTTGAAGTAAGACAACTATTTTAGCAAGTGTTGTTAGTAATTATTAAAGTATAAGAATCCACAACCGAGTAATCCATTGTATATATTATACTGTATCTTTGCATGGTAGTATTTCTTCAAATTCCATGTGATTTACAAGTAGAAGGAAGAAACGGGATCTGGTCAGGGTCCCGGGCATCAAAATACCGACGGCGGAATCCCGACCCCCCAATAGGGTCCCAAATGAGCTACTTCTAGCCCGACTGACAGGGTAGTCACGGGATGGGGGGGGGGGAGAGGGGGTGGAAGGAGTTAGGGAGGTTAGGTTATAGGGGGGGAATTAGGTTTAGGCTGCACGGGGAGTAAAAATGTATTATGTCCATGTATGCAGTGTGCAGGGCCAATCAGATGGAATGATGTCACCTATTTTGTTCATTTTGTTGCCGCAATGCAACATTAGAGTCACAAGAACAAAACTGAAGAACAGATCCCTGCCCTCCCAGTGCCCACACAACTAGGGGGTGCTCCAAACCTCAAGGGTCAGCTCTGGCAGTGGACACACATGACCAGGGGACTCTTCACAGTATTATCACTATTGTACCCCAGACCTGCAGCACCTTCTACCTATGAGCCTGCCCTTATAACTCAGATACAGGTGGGAGGAACCGGGGTAGGAGGTGCGGGTTCTGGGGAAGGTTTAGGATATGGCGACATGGTCTGATTTGGAGGAATTCTGGAGATTCCAGTCCCCATCAGGCATTAATGCAGAGTTCAGCAGTAGCCATAGGCTGAGCATTGGTGGGTCTCCACAGCTGCCCTATGGGCAAAACTGTGGCATGGGTCATTTAAAAAATGTTCAGGCAAGTTGACATTTGTTGTTCCACAAGTGCCAGCATGCCGAGACAAGCTTTATTCAACCTACAGGTCACCTTTAAAGAACAATATAAACTGTTTCCACTAACCATCTAACCCACCAGGAGTGTAGGTGATAGCCTTGGAATCAGCCCAGTGCTAGTTGTTGGAAATTAGGGGGAACCCCTCACCGTCCCGTCCCCCCCCCTATTTTCCAATATCAGACTGGGCTCAGAGGTCAAGGGCTGATTACTTATTTAGGGGAAGGGGGCTACAAAATGTTATTTCTTTAATTATTAAAGGTACAGGGTTCGACCACGATGCTTTTTCATATTTTTTTCATCCACTTTTATAAGATTACATCCAACAAGTGGATGGATTGTCTTTAAGGGGTAGTATCCCCATTATTGTTTTTTTATGTTTTTATACCTCAGTTTCTTTATCACCCCATTCCTTTTGGGCACTTTTTGGGGTGCAAGTTTTTAAGCACACATTACCCTATGGGTTATACTGTTTTTACTAAAGTGTGTTTTTTTTTTAAGTTGAGATGTTGTCCATAGCAACTAATCAGATTCTATCTATTATCTCTAGAAGCAGCTATATAAATGCTAAGTAGAATCTGGGCAACATCTCTACTTCTAAAATACCTGTACCTTAGTAAATATACCCCTATGCATTGTTTTTGTTTTTTTCTCCATATGTGCATATTTACACTGTTCTTATCATTGTTGAAATTGGAGAATGAATACCATTTGGTACTAATAAGAAGACTCGAAATATCCTCTGGTAGAGAATGATTGTTATTGATTTTTTTAAACATTACTAGACACTGATGTCTTGCATAATTTGGATTATGTACCCAATTACTTATACTTCTGACTACTATGCTAATATAATTGCAAGTAGGCCAAATTCTTGTACAGTGGGGGTAATTCCAAGTTGATCGCAGCAGGAATTCTGTTAGCAATTGGGCAAAACCATGTGCACTGAAGGGGAGGCAGATATAACATGTGCAGAGAGAGTTAGATTTGGGTGTGGTGTGTTCAATCTGCAATCTAATTTGCAGTGTAAAAATAAAGCAGCCAGTATTTACCCTGCACAGAAATAAAATAACCCACCCAAATCTAACTCTCTCTGCAAATGTTATATCTGCCTCCCCTGCAGTGCACATGGTTTTGCCCAATTGCTATCAAAAATCCTGCTGCGATCAACTTGGAATTACCCCCATAGCTCCAATTTCAGAAGCAGGAGCAATCTTATGTGTGTTCTTTAAATAAATGCAGATATTTCTACAATTAATAACACGTAACAACTTACATTTATAAAGCTCGGCAGCGCATATATAAATCAAAACTTGTATAGCATAATGATGTATCTTTAATTAAAGAAATGCAGTGTTATGTTCCCCCCCGCAATTCTGGTTAAATCATTCATTTAAAGCTCTTTGCAGTCTGGATGGTATTGAATGTATGCAAATGTCTTTAGTGTTTTGGCCTATAAAGACATAGAGGATGGGATTGATGCAACTGTTGAAGTATATCAGCCACATAGAAATGTTCATTATTAAGTGTTCCATAAAATAATTGTCTTTTATCAGTAATGGTAAAAGGTGAAATGGAAATGTACAGATGAGGAAACACACAATGACGGCAGTAATAATCTTATAGGGTCGCTGTTTCCTCTTTGGTATTTTCACTTTTCTAAGTTTAAAACAAATGACACAATAACACATTACAATGACAGAAAAAGGGACAATAAACACGATGACAAATCTGATGAAGTCCCTTTCATTATTAAGATAAAAATAATAAACATAGTTAATAATTATATGAGGGGAATTGAAGATGATACTCACCACCCAAACTATTGCTGAAATGTTGCAGACACATTTGGGTGTTCTATAGGTTTTGGACCAAAATGGCCACATTATGGAGACACAGCGGTCAATACTCATGGCGGTTAAAAAATAGGCACTAGTGCACATGGTCATAAACCATAGAACAGTGATGACTAAATCCCAAATATAGTGAAAATATAAAAATTTAAATGGGATAGAGACACAACATATGAAGTCGGCTACGGCCAGATTAAGGAACCACACAGCACTGACTGTCTTTATCTTAAATCCAGCGATCCAGATAACCAAACCGTTTCCTACTATTCCCAAGAGGAAAATGATACTGTAGAAAATGATTGTCAGCATTGGATATATTTGGTTATAAATGTAGTCATTATGCGAAATAGTCCAATTAGAGAACGTCTGATTGTCCGAGAGATTATAGTGCACAGCGGATGTCTTCCTGAAAGCAGATTAGAGTACAAACAGGGATATTATTACTTGTCTTCTGTGTTTAAAATTAAAAGTATTATGAAGGCAAAATAGCTCATAAATGTTTATTTTCCATTATTTGCATTTTATTATTTATATTGTTTTGCCCATCATAGTACAGCTTTATTCATGCACATTTCTACGGCCAAAAAAATATATATTGCAGATCTATTTTTCCTTCGCAGACAGGGAAATTAGTTTACTGGATTTGTAGCTGTAATCATATGCAGATGATAGTATTAGCTCTTCCCCTGGTGTAGTAGCCTGCGTCTGAATGTGAAAGGGCTGAGACACCCACTTTTTCCATCTCTGTAGGCTGTAATAATGGCAGTGATTCTTTACAGGCCACCACTGGTGCAGCATCTCTTGCTCCAATGACACCTCCACTAGCCCTATGGCAGGTGCAGTTATACCATCTGACTGGTCTCCTACGGCTGCGTCTGTGCTTCTGAAAACACAGGGGCAGATTTATTAAGCTCGGTGAAGTGATAAAGTGGAAGGTGATAAAGGACCAGGCAATCAGATCCTTACTACCATGTTACAGGCTGGGTTTGAAAAATGACAGTTATGAGCTGACTGGCTGCTGCGTTATCCACTTTATCACTTTATCACTTCAATACATCTACCCCACAGTTGCTCTTTCCCTGATACTTCCACAACACTTCTATAACAGTCCCATGAGACAGGTTTCAAGCCTAGTGTACATCTGTGTGTGACTGAGTCTGTTTCTGTGCAGGAAGTGCTATGATGCAGCGGCTGCAGCTTTTTCTTATGCCAAGATCCATTGTGCTTAATCTGTGACTTTGTACCTGTTTAAAACTACTTCCTGGGTTGCACCTGTTGTTTCTTGTACACTTTCAGTGGTTTTTTGCTGCATCTGGGAGAGAGATATATATATTTATGTATACAGTGTATATATATATATATATATATATATATATATATAGCAAGCGTATGACGGCAGCACTCACCAGACTTGTTCAAATTTCCTTAAAATTGTGTCAGTTTATTGACCCATTAGGCCGACATGTTTCGGGGGTATTCCCCGTCCTCAGGGCCAGACAGCAATTGTATTGCTGTTTGGCCCTGAGGATGGGGTGTACCCCCGAAACATGTCAGCCCAATGGTTCAATAAACTGACACAGTTTTAAGGAAATTTAATAAAGGAAAAAAGTACTGCTCTATAATTTCAGAAGCTCCATAAATTGAAACTAACATTAAATATATATATATATAGAGCGCTTGTTATATGTAAGTGTATATATAGCCAATGCTGAAAAAGAAAATACAGGTTAAGAACATAGAACTTCCAGTAAAGTGCAATGTGCCCTGTAGTAGTGTTTACAGCTCTTTTGTGGCAGTTTAAAAAGTCTGATTTGAACAAGTCTGGTAAGTGCCACTGTCATCCGCTTGCTACATTGTGACACATTGTCATCAGGAGGGCACCCCAGCATTTCACTCATTGTCCCTAGGAGTGCCAGGACTTTGTTTTATATATATATATATATATATATATATATATAGTTCAATAAGTACAGTAACAAGACCCCTCATTTATGTAATGTTCTCCATTTCATTCTTATTTCCTGCCAGGCCAGAGCAGGTAGTCCACTGGTTCCTCTCACAGCCATTAGACTGTACCTCATATCAGTCATACTGTCCTAACATCAGGTGTAAGATGGCTGGGCTGGCAGGAAACATGGTCACACATTGAGGTGCATAGTGTGATCAAATTTCTGCTGAAATTAATTGCCAACTTTTCGAGGTGTACAGTGATAATGTCATGTCACGAAACAGGTTGGGTTTGGTGCATTGCTTTTGATACTGGCGTGACAGATGTTTAAGATGACCAGCAATCCTCCATTGGGTGGTACTGGACCATCCTCCCTACAGTTCTGACCTGGCACCGAGTGATTTCCATCTCTTTTGGCCATTGAAGCACCTCTGTGAAAGGCGATTTGGAACCCATGGTGAAAATGGTGAAGTTCAGCAAATCGCCATATCCTGGCTTCAAGCTCTTGACACTGAAGTTGAATAAACACCAAGTTGAATAAATGTACACAATGAGAGATCTTGTTACCTTAATTATTGAACCACCTATGTGTGTGTGTGTATATATATATACATTTATATATATGGGATGTAGTTCATATGCCAGCGCTCGTGATCCCGGCAGTCAGCATGCCAGTGTCGGAATCCCAAATGCTCAAAATGCCACCAGTTAGAATGCTGACCCACAGGGTCTATTACCATTTTTGGTATCCTCGACACCCATAGTGTGGGAATAGAACCTGTGGTGAGTGCAGCAAGCAACCAAACCCGCTGGATGGAGAGTGCAGCAAGCCCGCAAGGGGCGTTGTTGCGATCACTTCTCCGATGGCATTCTGCTGCCAGGATCCCAGTGTCTGAATGCTGACCGCCGGGATCCCAGCACAGCCGGCATACCATACCCAACCCATATATACATGCATCCAGAAAGTATTCACAGTGCTTCACTTTTTCCACTTTTTGTTATGTTACACCCGTATTCCAAACTGGAATAAATTAATTTTTTCCTCAAAATTCTACACACAATACCCCATAATGACAATGTGAATTTTTTTTTTTTACAATTTTTGCTAATTTATTAAAAATAAAAAACTAAGAAATCAGATGTACATAAGTATTCACAGCCTTTGATCGATACTTTGTTGATGCAACTTTGGCAGAAATTACAGCCTAAAGTCTTTTTGAATATGATGCCACAAGCTTGGCACACCTACCTTTGGCCAGTTTCACCCATTCCTCTTTGCAGCACCCTCAAGCTCCATCAAGTTAGATGGGAAGCATCAGTGCACAGCCATTTTCAGATCTCTCCAGAGATGTTCAATCTGATTCAAGTCTGGGCTCTGGCTGGGCCACTCAAAGACATTCACAGAATTGTTCTGAAGCAACTCCTTTGATATCTTGGATGTGTGCTTAGGGTCGTTGTCCTGCTGAAAGATGAAACATCGCCCCAGTTGGTTTTCATCCAGGATGTCTCTGTACATTGCTGCATTCATATTTCCCTCTATCCTGACTAGTCTCCCAGTTCATGCCGCTGAAAAACATCCCCACAGCATGATGCTGCCACCACCATGCTTCACTGTAGGGATGGTATTGGCCTGGTGATGAGCGGTGCCTGGTTTCCTCCGACCATGACTCCTGGCATTCACGCCAAAGAGTTCAATCCTTGTCTCATCAGATGAGAGAATTTTGTTTCTCATGGTCTGAGAGTCCTTCAGGTGCATTTTGGCAAACTCCATCTGGCCACTCTACCATACAGGCCTGATTGGTGGATTGCTGCAGAGATGGTTGTCCTTCTGGAAGGTTCTCCTCTCTCCACAGAAGAATGCTGTAGCTCTGAGAGAGTGACCATCGGTTCTTGGTCACCTCCCTGACTAGGGCCCTTCTGCCCCGAGTGCTCAGTTTAGATGGCCGGCCAGCTTTAGGAAGAGTCCTGGTGGTTCCAAACTTCTTCCATTTATGGATGATGGAGGCCACTGTGCTCATTGGTACCTTCAAAGCAGCAGATATTTTACTGTACCCTTCCCCACACTTGTGCCTCGAGACAATCCTGTCTCGGAGGTCTAAAGACAATTCCTTTGACTTCATGCTTGGTTTGTGCTCAGACATGCACTGTCAAGTGTGGGACCTTATATTGACAGGTGTGTGCTTTTCCAAATCATGTCCAATCAACTGAATTTACCACAGGTGGACTCCAATTAGGCTGTAGGAACATCTCAAGGATGATCTGTGGAAACAGGATGTACCTGAGCTCAATTTTGAGCTTCTTGGCAAAGGCTGTAAATACTTATGTACATGTGATTTCTTAGTTTTTTATTCTTAATAAATTTTCAAAAATCTAAAAAAAATTTTTACGTTGTCGTTATGGGGTATTGTGTGTAGAATTTTGAGGGAAAAAATGTTTTCCATTGTGGAATAAGGCTGTAACATAACAAAATGTGGAAAAAGTGAAGTGCTGTGAATACTTTCCAAATGCACTGTAGATATATATATATATATATATATATATATACCCATACAATAGACGTGGCACTCCTGGAGTCTTGTACAATGAAACTCATAACCAGGCAGTTTAGTAGGACAACAACGTTTCAATGCCGAGTTTATTTGGGCATTTTCCTCAGGTTACAAACATACACAAAACAACATCTTACCTATAAAGACGACTAATCACCCAGGTGCTCGTGCCGCGTGTAGCGTGTGGGGCGGCGTCCGCTCCATCCGGCGCAGCTACAATGACGTCATGATACGTCACTTCCCCTATGTGCATCCCGTCACCATGGATACCTACACAACACAGGCTGGTTACCTAGATACAACAAGTCGCGCTAATCGCGTGTGCCATATGATACAACTGTTATGATACTGTCGTCCTCAAAATGTATCTGTAGCAACCTAATAACAAGATGTAAACTAATTACCAGCTGAAATACACATACAAAGAATAATAGCCTAACATATAATATAAAATGTAGGCAATCGTGCCATGTGCATAAATCAGTCTACTCTGATATTATGAGAAGCATAGGAATAAAGCCTGTGACCATGATGTGTACCATCAAAAAGGGGCATTAATGTAATCCATGTTACAAAGTAGGTATAGGAAAATCACAATACTCATATTGATGATCATATCACCCTACTGACCTAGTAAACCTAGGTGAGCTAATGCATGCTCATAAGGAATTACTAAATAGAATCAGATATGTACCGCCACCTAGTGGGCACATATCAATCAAAAATGAAGCCAGGCAGTTACATGTATGGGAAAAGAACCCAAGCTGGCTTGCTAAAAAAATATAGTCTAAAGAGACAAAAAAGACAAAAAACGAAGCTGGCTGTATGAATTATAAAAAACTATTAAAGCCCTGGGACTCGTTAAGACCGTTCGGATGAATAGTACCCAACCGATAGATCCAACGAGCCTCTAGTCTCAGGAGTTTGCCACCCCGATCACCACCTCTGATGGAAGCCGGTACGTGATCTATCATTCGGTATTTAAGCGTGGTGAGGGGGTGCTTCCAATGGGCAAAGTGCCTGGCCACTGGCTGTTCACTAGAACCCTTGTTGATAGCTATTTTGATAGCTGATCTGTGGGCTGCCATACGTTCCTTAAACATACGTTCTGTTTTGCCAATATATGACAGCCCACAGGGGCATATCAGTTGGTATATGACAAATTTGGATGAACATGTGAGCGTATGGGCAATGTACATGGTTTTGCCAGACTGAGGATGTTGGAATGTTTCTCCTGGTATTAAAAACTGGCAGGTAGTGCATGTGCATCGAATGCATCCCTTTTTGTGGAACAAGACCTGAGTGGATGTTTTTTGGGAGACATCTGTTTTAACAAGGATGTCTCTCAAGTTTTTATTGCGCTTGTAGCAAGACATCAGTTTGGTGTTTTGTAAGCCCAATTCGGGGTCACTCTGGACAATGGGCCACAATTTTTTAGAGATCTGGTTGATCCCTGTACTTGCAGCATGGTATTGTACCACCCAAGGGATCATGGGACTAGTTGTAGAGGGGGTATCGGATGGCCTTATGAGTGTGTCCCGATCTAATAATAGAACCTTCTCCTTAGCTGCTTTAAGGAGATGCATGGGGTATCCCCGTTGGGCAAACTGTTCAACCATCTCATCCATCTGCACCTCCGCCTTGGCGGGGTCAGAAGTAATGCGTCTGACTCGAAGGAGCTGGGAGTAGGGCAAGCCTTTTTTAAGTGGCTGTGGATGGAAACTCTTATAGTGCAGCATATTATTTTTGTCGGTGGTTTTGGCGTATAAGGAGGTAGTAATTTTACCTTGTTCAAGGGCAATATGCACATCTAAATAATTGATGGCATATTCACCGATGGTGTACGTTAATTTAATTGGGTGCTGCAACCTATTATGAGTTTCAATAACCTGCTCAAGCTTACTTTTCGGACCCTGCCAGATTAACAGTAGGTCGTCGATGTACCGACAATAAAACAAGATATTATTTGCCACCTCGGGATCTGAAAAGAAAATTTCCTGTTCTACATGAAACATGAAGACGATAGAGTATGCCGGAGCCACAGGGGACCCCATGGCACACCCCTTCTGTTGCAGATAAATCTGACCGTCATATAAGAAAAAAAAATTTTGTAGGGTCATTTGTAATAATTGTATACACAATTTAACACTGTTGCCCTGGAATGCACTATGATTGCTCAAAAATTGCTCCATGATTTCTAAACCCATCTCATGGGGGATCACCGTATATAAATTTTGAACATCAATACTACATAATAATATATTGTCATCAAATGTAGGTAATTGGTGTAACTTCTGCAATAATGTAGTGGTGTCTAACAAAAAACGTGGATGCATTTGTATACAGGGTTGAAGCAGATAATCTAAGTATAGTGCAGTGGGTTGAAATAGGGATGATCGGGCAGAGATAATGGGACGTCCTGGTGGATTATTCAATGACTTGTGGATTTTCGGTGTAGTGTACAACAGGGGCATGACGGGGTGTGCTGGAATAAGTGCATTGCGTATAACTTTAAATAATGTACCCTCCTGTACTGCACTATCCAATAGTAAAGTGAGTTGGCTCTTAAATTCGGTAGTAGGATCTTTAGACAACAAACAATAAGTCTCTTGATCTTGTAATTGGCGTGTAATTTCCTCTTTATAGTCCTTTTTATTCTGAATAACTAAAGCCCCGCCCTTATCTGCGGGGCGAAAAATAAGTTCATCCTGCGCTGCCAGATGATGTAAGGCTTCGTTCTCGGCTTTGGATAAGTTATAGCGTATCTGAGGCATCTCAGTTACATACGCGCTGGTTTGATCATCCAACAATCTGCCGAATGTTTTAATTGAAGCGTTCTGGGATTGAGGTTCAAATTTGGATTTAGGCAGGATCTGTTGGAGTTTAGGAGGAATTTCTGATTCTATTAATGAAGGTGTCTGTTTATGAAAATGTTCTTTCAGTTTCAATTGCCGTTGCAACCGGTATTTTTCTATTTGCCAACTGAATGGATCACGTTTAGCAGTCGGGATGAATGATAACCCTCTTGACAATACACTTAGTTCAGTTCTGGATAGATCGTAATCTGACAGATTAACCACTAGCGTTTCGGATTTTTCGGTGGTCTCCCTACCCTGTTTCTGCCTCTGCCACTGGCGGCCTCTTCTGGTGTAGGGCCGCTGGCTGCGTTTTTGTCTGGGGGCTGGGTTCGTGGAGTACTGCCTAAAGGGCGCTGGCCCTGATGGTGATGGCTGGCGGAGTCAGATTCACTTGTAGATGGAGTATGTTCATGAGATGACTCGAAATCTCTCTGCCGGTATGGTCTCCGTCGAAAAAATGGTTTTCTTTGGTCACGATTGCTGGAGGAATCCGTCCATCTGTATACGTTATGGTTTTCATAGTCACCATCAACTTTGGCACGTTTTTGTGTTTTGAACTTAATAAGATCACGTTTGTGGATCTGGAGCTGGCCATTGAGTTTTTCATACCAGTTGGTACTTGTATCTGCCTGTAAAATGGGTTTGTGGACGGTCTCGAATTCTGCTATTTTTGCTTTTATAGCATTCATCTCTTTGGTGGATTGCTCTATTATCAGAAGCATAAGATCCATCGAACATTTGTTAAGGATACCCACCCACTTCTTGCAAAAGGCCAGATCGTTACGGCCTATAGTGGGTGAGTTCCTGACTCGTAAACCACGGGGGATCTTTTTTGCTCTGTAATAATCTGAGAGCGAAATGCAGTGGTAATAATAGTCTATTTCTTTACGGTGCAGACGGAGTAACTCACGATAGGAGCTATCTGGCGCGCTGGCCTCCTTCTGAGCATCCATAATCTCTGAGTATAATATCTCCTCCGCCTCTGCTTCGGAATACCCGTGTAGGTCACCTATTGCATAGTTAGAGAGCTGGGGGCAACCCACTGCATCTCCACTGGATTCAGCCATAATTGAGTCTGGTTTTCACCACACTTGTATCACTGCAGGTATGTAATTGTTTGTAGTACAAATAATGCAGTATCAAGTTCCCTCCACATAGCCCGTTAGCTGTGTAAGTAACACCAATGTGCAACAATCTGCTAGTGCAAATGTGCTGATTTAAAGTGCAAATATCGATTAAAAACAAGTGGCAGAGGAAACAGGGTAATTAATGTAAATCAATACCATTAAGGGAGCCTTGAAATAAAAAGTATGTTAGAGATGCCACTCTAACAACTTACGAATATACAGTCCATGTATTCCGGCTCTCCATTGAATATAAACAACTGCTCCGGGTGCCTCTGTAGCACAATTACATACCCATACAATAGACGTGGCACTCCTGGAGTCTTGTACAATGAAATTCATAAGCAGGCAGTTTAGTAGGACAACAACGTTTCAATGCCGAGTTTATTTGGGCATTTTCCTCAGGTTACAAACATACACAAAACAACATCTTACCTATAAAGACGACTAATCACCCAGGTGCTCGTGCCGCGTGTAGCGTGTGGGGCGGCGTCCGCTCCATCCGGCGCAGCTACATTGACGTCATGATACGTCACTTCCCCTATGTGCATCCCGTCACCATGGATACCTACACAACACAGGCTGGTTACCTAGATACAACAAGTCGCGCTAATCGCGTGTGCCATATGATACAACTGTTATGATACTGTCGTCCTCAAAATGTATCTGTGGCAACCTAATAACAAGATGTAAACTAATTACCAGCTGAAATACACATACAAAGAATAATAGCCTAACATATAATATAAAATGTAGGCAATCGTGCCATGTGCATAAATCAGTCTACTCTGATATTATGAGAAGCATAGGAATAAAGCCTGTGGCCATGATGTGTACCATCAATATATAAAATAAACTAACTGAAATAATTAAGAACACTGAAATAAGCTATATAAGTAAATGTTAATAAATATGTTGGATATCTCCAGAGGTGTAATCCAGAATCATGCAACACAATAGTAAACCATAAATTATGCTATTCAATAAACACAAACACACACATTTACTAATTTAATTAAAGCTGAGCTCGGGTTTCTTGTGATGGCCCTCTATCATATCTGACACATACTTACACATAATTCAGTACTTGCACACCATGAACTATGGGCTAGAATCTCTTCTCATCACCATAATATAGTACATGGAGCAGATGGTAGCCAACATGGGTGTTCCTTTTATTTTATATTTTATGAGGATGAAGTGGTGGTAACAGTGGCGGTTCTTGCCACGGGCAAGTGGTACTTTTGCCCGGGGCGCCGCCTTCCGGAGGGCGCTGGCGCCTTCCGGAGGGCGCCGCACCAGGGCAAGATCCGCCACTGTGTCCCCCGCAGTGCCCTGCTGTGCCCCCCCGCTTTGAAGGGAACTAGACGCGTAGCGTCTAGTTTCCCTTCATTGAGAGGACCTTAGTTGTGCGGTGCGCGATGACGTTATCGCGCACCGCACAGCAAAGGTCCTCTCCATGAAGGGAAACTAGACGCTACGGTCTAGTTTCCCTTCGTCTAGAGGACCTTTGCTGTGCGATGCGCGATGACGTCATCGCGCACCGCACAGCATAGTGGCACAGACACTAGGGGTCATAATTGACCTCTAGTGTCTATGCTGTTCTATGGGAGAGACGTAATAACGTCTCTCCCATAGATTGAAGAGAAGAGAGGAGAGGAGAAGAGTGGCGCCGCCGGCGGAGGGGGTCTGGATAAGGAACGGGGATGGTAAGTATACTTTTTATTTATTTTTATTTTTTATTTCAGTGCGTTGACCATGCCCCCAATTGAAGCCACGCCCCCATATTTTGCCCGGGGCGCCACAAATCTTAGAACCGGCCCTGGGTGGTAACTACATTTAATAACATTTTCTTCTGTCTGTATTATTTGAAAGAAAGAAAATTGAGGACCAGTGACATGAATTTTCTAAATATAGAAAACAGTTAAGTTAATTATAGTGTTACCAAATGGTGTCCACAACATGAAATAATTATTATCTCCACATGATATAATTATTAAATAATTTTTCCCCTTAAAATAATATTTTATTTTTAATATAGTCATACTACAATTTATTTCCATAATATATTTATCAAATAATTTACCCCATAACACCTACAGTATTAGATAATGGATTTTGACCCCTTAATCAATAAGTTATTTCCCCATAAGTAATGTGTATTGGTCAGACTTCCTACGGTATGTCCAGATTGGCCAAATAGTTTTTTTCTTTGTGACTTTGCCTAAGATGTTGTAGTTTATTTGTGGAAATTTTGGGGTTACTAAACTAATAAGGGATAGTAAATACCAGAGATTGATAGTGAAAACAACCAGTGATGTGAATTTTAAGTAATGCTACAGCTTTCTTAAAAAATATTTAATTTCTTAAAGCCATAAATATTTGAAAACATTATTTGCATTCAGGTGTTTAATATATATATATATATATATATATATATATATTACATTAGTAAATAGATTATACTCTAAGTTTGTTTCTGTATGTACAATAATTAAACATTCATATATGGGGACTTTTTCCTTTCAAAGAACTACTATATTCATAAAAGGTCACTAATTTGTCAATATGTTGGATTAGACTTGACAGACGGCATTTGATCTTTCACACTAACAATTTTTTGGTAAGTGTATTAAATAATGTGTTCTATACATTATTATATATTTTTTTCAGGTTGAGTTCACTGTAACTGATTTGATTACGGAAAAATCAATTTAAAAAAAAAATGGGATCCTTTGCAAAACTACTGTCCTGTAGTTTTCAATTTTTTGATGTGTACTGTAAATGACCTTTAGTGTTTCATAGCTTGCAAAGGTCAGGGATGAACACTACAGTTACTGTACTGTATTTTGAAAAAAATCCAGTTGAACAGAAGGAAGGTTTTCATAATATTCTAAATGTTATTTATGTCACATTATTTCAGATAAGATAACTCACGCATCATGTGATTATATGACCATGAGCTACAAAAACGTGCCAATTTTGTAGTGGTTTGAAGTGCAGATTTAAACACCTGCAATTTTAAAAACTCATTATTTTATGAGTAACAAGTAAATCTGTTGGTTCTCAAAGCCACAATAAATTTACTCCATTAAGTCTTAAAAAGATGGGGTACAGTAAACTGCAGTTTATTGTGCAGTCTGCAGGTTGCCAAATTGTGGATGTGGTGGTCATATCCAAGCGCCGTGATTTATCATCTGGTTTGACGTTTGACTTTGTGTTGTGCCCTTGTCGAGATCCTGACAAGTAGGGCAGTGCAACGATGTACAAAGTCTGTCACCATCTTACATTAACTAATCAGTCCTGCCTGTCATAAGTATGTGTGTGTGTGTGTGTGTGTGTGTGTGTGTGTGTGTGTGTGTGTGTGTGTGTGTGTGTATTGGGAGGGGGGTTCTAAAAAAACCCATTTGGGACCTCTTGTCTAGAGAATGCCAGTCCAATGCTGATTATGATTAGCACTGGACCACTCAGCATCACTGACTATTGAGACCCAACAGAATTTTTTTAAAGAAGTGATAGCATGCACATGATTGCAAACAGAGCAACTACATACCTTTATTACAAATTAAATATTTTTATAAAATAGACAATACACATAAGACATATAGATCTCTATCCTGAGAAAATGAGATCTTTCAAACTAGTCCAACTGCACTGCAGAATTGGGATCTCTCCACTTACAGGTATGAATGTACAAACCTATGTTATATTCATTGGGCGGTATTCAATTCTTTTCACTCCCTCCCACACCCGTTCGGTTTCTGCTGACGGGCGTGGTATAATAATTTCAGTTCGCTACCCACGGGACAGCAAGGGCTCCCAACCCTTTATGCAGTTAAACCTGATTACTATGGGCATGATATGTGTGATAACGGGGATCACTCTAGAAAGAAGATTGGGCATGACATATCATTTGAATACCACCCATTAAGTCTTAGAATGTTATACTATGGTCTTTTTGGTGTACTCATTGTTGGGCTATAGTTGCAGACTAGTTGGAGATACCAAGTTTAAATTATATGATTGCCAGATAAGCCTGTTTTGTTGTGTATAAAATTACTTAAAATTGGCATTATTTAAATCAATGAGTGCCAATTTATTATACACTGAACACCTTCCTTTCCTTTTTTTTCATATTCCCTTTATAGATCCATTGCTAGCAACAATCTCACAGGATAAGCTGCCTTTATTAATTTTAATTATAATTTTAACATGTTTAGTTTTTATTTAATGCATAGAAAATCAACAGAATTCTTTAGTGTAAAACAATTAATTAAACCTTAAACACAATTTTTGGCAGTCATCTGGAATAGATGAATTAAGTTACTTTTTAATACATGTTTGTATCATGCACTTTAATCAATATCATTATTATCTGCCATCCTTATTATTTAGAATATTAGGTCGGTACCTTACATTCTTGTCTTATCTAGTGCTCTCTTTCATTTAAACACTTTTGATAAACCATATCTATGTATATTTCTAGGAATAAAAATAATTAAATATATATATATATATATATATATATTAAAAACTTACTGAAAATAAAAATCTTCATCAACTAAGGTGAGATTTGACACTGGAATCTTCATGTTCGCTTTGAATCTACAAACATATCAATACATGTATAGATATGTATAGTAAGAATTTTGCAAATGTTACATAGATATAAAAAATATTTTTTTTTACTGTTTATTAAATATTCTTTCACATATTTAATAAATTAATTTAACTTTAACTAAGACATAAAGTATAAAATAAATAAAAAGAAAATAGAAAAAAAGTAAAAAAGAAAACAAACAAAAGTAGTCCATTGTATAAATTAATTTGCTGAGAGTGTGCCGGCTGTTAGTTTTATTCACTAAGTGCATGTATAAATCTGCAATCTACTATTTTGACTATATTTTCATTAGAAGAACACTTCAGTAAACACTTGATACAGTAAGTGTACATTAATTAAGTGAGTCTGGGTAATAGTACTATGTAAGAAATAGCACTTAAAATCTGAGTGTATGCTTAAATGATTATTTGAGATACATTGTCTATGAAAACTTTTTCTTACAAAAATTATTTTTTTAAATCATTAACAGGATAATACTTTAGCTGGGTAAGCTATGTAAACAACATTTACTTTACCGCAGTAGTGGCAGGTGCTGGAGGACCTAAATCATACCTCTTGTAGCAGTGAGGAGTAGATGTCAAGCACTACCTATGCCCCAGTAGTAATTATGGGGTCTATTCAAGAAGCAGTGAAAAGTGTGGATAAGTGAGCTAGTGGAGAATTTGCCCATGGCAACCAATCGGTGTTGAAGTAACATTTATAAAATGCATTCTATAAAATTATACATTGCAGCTGATTGGTTACCATAGGCAACTTCTCCACTAGCTCACTTTTGCACACACTTCACTGCTTCATGAATAGACCCTTAAATTAGTTCCCATTCTAACCATTGGCAACAGAACTCTATATTGCAAAACATTAATGGAATACCTGTTTTGCCTCTAATCATTTCCTGTTTTTATTGCTGCAACCAGACTTTTCATGCTTAAATGTCTATATTTTCTCCAGCCAGCTATAAAGACCAGTCCAACCTGCTCTGCTTCTCCTGCCAACATATTTATGTTTCTACTGTAGTGTGTAAATAAGATTGTTTAATTCTTATAATATCCGGACTAAACTTTTTACAGTACTTGGGAGACTAACCGTATGCAACATCTTAACTTTTTTCTCACATGATTCTCTACATTCTGTGACCTTAGCATTACATTCACCTTGGTAACTATAAATACAGTATATAAAAAATAAAAATGACTATCTACAGTATCTTCTTGCTTGACCACTATCTTAGAAATTGCAAGAGACTCCTGATTTTTTGGGGTACTGCCCTGCACCCCTGGAAGAGTAGGCAGATCTCCCACATTTTACCAGCTTACTAGTGATGTAGGAAGGATGGGGAGAGAAACACAGGAATTGTGGTGCAGTATGGATTGGAAGGGGTGGGGCTAAATTATGCAAATCGCATCATTTAACCCCACCCCTCCCTGCGTGTTTTTCTAATTTAATTGAGTGACAATAAATACAAGGGTCTCCCTTCATTAAAACAGTTAACAAATACTGTATATCCCCCAAGGTATTTTGACACTTAGAAGGTAGATACATTTGTTGCCTTTATTGGTGGTTGTATTTCTAAGCATGAATGATCATCAGACAACTGACAGAAAGGGGCACTCTAGTTTGATAGATGTAACTATAGTCTATTGAACAAGTGAGAATTTTTATAAAATAACCCCCCTTTAAAAAAATATATATACTGGCTTTTTTTTACTGAGATGGCTCCCAGTGCTGCACTCCGTATCGTGCAGACAGGGAGTGGTGGCCTTGCCTCCAGGAGGACTCAGGGAGCTCACGCTACCATCTGACCACTGTGGCCCAGCGCGGAATCCAGCGGAGCTAGTGGCGTGGATCAGAGGTCTCAGCAATAGGAGGTAAGCCTCTCGGGCATGCAGCATAGACTAGCTGACGCCCCCAGTACCCCCAAGACACTGATCCCCGGCCCGCAGCATTCAGCCCAGCAGACACCGGTAAGAAGCGCTGCAGAGGGTCTCCCGGGCGCTAACAATTGAGTGCGGCCTGCATGACCCTCACGCTCCCACGTGCGGCCCCCATCAGAGAGGAGCTTTAGCAGGCCAGTAATGCCTGAGACCCCCTGAATATGTTGCCCGCCAAGTTGGAACAACCGGCGCACCTCACCCAGGCTCCCGCCCCGCGTCTGCTCCCCGGACTTGACCATCATCCCCCAATTCCTCACTCCTGCCTCCCTTGTATCTCTCCACCTCCCTAACCTCCATTGCTGACACCGGGTGGGGGCCACAGAATCGGGTAGAACTGGTGGAGCGCCCGCAGATTGTGGCCCACCCACCCCCTTGAAGCCGCTGCCTCAGTCTCAGCTACTTGGGGGCCCTCAGTTCGGCTGATTAGGACTACCTGGCACCTGCCTGCAGCACCGGAGCTTCACTACTGCCATCGCTGCCTCCTACAAAATCCCCCGCTGCGGTGTTTGCTGGACTATGGTTGCCCTCCCCGACCCAGCCTGTACTGCCCGGGCGGCAGATCATGATCCCCAAGTGCGATGTCCATCTTCCTCATTATTATTGCTACCTCTGTCTGTCTGCGGCCTGTAACTGTCGATCGCAATAGCGGGGCACCATCGTTGATACACCCACAGTCCCCTGCTGCTGTGAGTGGGGTGGATGGCCTTTGCTTCCTGACCACTGTACCATATATGTCCAGACCTCCACCACCCGCAAGGGCTCCTGTGGTTCATAGCCCCACATCAGCTATCGGGCGGAGAGTGGTCCTGCGTGTGGCAATGCTAGAGAGCCCCGTGGCTGACTATGACATCTAGAAAATGGGGGATATACAACAACAGTGAGTGCGTAGTAAAAAGTCCAAGCAGCCTTGCTTCTACACAAAGAGGAAAAACACATACATTCCCTAATAATCAAATGCCAAAAATATATGTAGTATGCATTAGCGCTAGAACTTTATGATGAATCCCTGAAGTCAATGAGGGATGGATAAATACACCAATTAGGAATATGACAATAATTTATTCCAAAAATAAAGTGCATTTATTTTCACAGATAGACTGATTGACATATATAAAACATACAGATATTATGATGATTTGGACATGGCGGCAGTGTCTAGTTTGAATAAAGTGACTTGTGCAATAGGTAAACAAAAGATCTCTCACCATGTACTGGCTCTGCAGTGGGCTAGCTTGTATTAAGCAACGCGTTTCGGTCAAATAGCAGTGACCTTTCTCAAGTATTGGATCCAATACTTGAGAAAGGTCACTGCTATTTGACCGAAATGCGTTGTTTTGGACAGAGGATTTGCTGGACAGGGAGCAGAGACACCAGTGGAAGGACTTATATGCTGATCTATACTCACTGCGGTGGTGCCGGGCTACTTCAGCCTTGGACCCAAATTGCTTAATACAAGCTAGCCCACCGCAGAGCCAGTACATGGTGAGAGATCTTTTGTTTACCTATTGCACAAGTCACTTTATTCAAACTAGCCACTGCCGTCATGTCCAAATCATCATAATATCTGTATGTTTTATATATGTCAGTCAGTCTATCTGTGAAAATAAATGCACTTTATTTTTGGAATAAATTATTGTCATATTCCTAATTGGTGTATTCATCCATCCCTCATTGACTTCAGGGATTCATCATAAAGTTCTAGCGCCAATGCATACTACATATATTTTTGGCATTTGCCTACGACATCTAAAAGTCCTCATGCCCTGCTGATCACACCATAACTCAGCCCTGCAGTGGTCCTTTCTCTGGCTGTCTGGTTGCTTCGCTTCTGTCACCTTCTCCAGTGCTTTGTTTAACCCTTATTTACTCGAACCTAATTGCCGAGGTGCAACCACGTCTAAGTCCAACACTAATACCAGAAAACGTGCGGGAACGGACATCTCCCAACATTTCACTAAAAACGACAAGAGCGACAAACCTTCCTTGCCCTCAGGCTCTCCCTCTCCTAGCCTTTCCTCATTGGATAAAGACGATCCATCCCCCTCACCCGCACTAGCACTATCGACCAAAAAGGATATCTTGGCCTTGAAATCGCTCATAATGGACTTTAAAGAATCACTGGAATCCAAATTGGACAGAGCGGCCACTTCAATCAGATCAGACATCTCATCTCTGTCTTCCAGAACCTCTAAATTGGAATCCAGACAGGACATTCAACAAAAGGATCACATAGAAACTGTCAGGGATATCGATCACCTTATCCAGGATATATCGGAGCTGCGTGCCAAAAACGAGGATTTTGAAAATCGCGAAAGGAGAAATAATCTCAGAATCCGCAATATCCCAGTATCTATTCTCCCAGCGGCCCTCAAGGCATATTTACAAAGGCTGTTCTCCAGTCTCATACCAAGTATGGACCCTCGGGAGCTGCCCTTGGAAAGGGCTCATAGGGCTTTCCGACCTAGACCTCATGATGGCGATCCCCCTAGGGATGTTATCATGCACTTTCTCAGTTTCAAAGATAAAGAACTGGTTCTCACCCCAACTCGGGACAAGCCGCACATAATGTTTGAGGACTCCAAGTCACAGTTCTTTCAGGATTTGGCTCCCTCTACAATACTTAAAAGGAGAGAACTCAGGGACTTAACCTCCGCGCTCCTCATATGCGGGATTCGATACTGCTGGGGATTCCCCTTTAAACTTCTGGTTGACTACAATGGCAAAACGATCATCATCAAAGACCCGAGAGAAGGGGGGGGACTTTCTGTCACACTTGGAGGACTCAGACCCTCCAACCGGGCCGATTCCCAGCTCTCGACGACCTAAACACTTTTGCAACTGTGGTTCTGTCAACACTCTACTTGTTATACTGTTCTAGTTGCTACGTTGATTGTTTGATCTGTTTCAGTTTATTATCCTGGTTATTATTGAATGCCTACTGTATATTGTCTGCCCTCTTTTCTCTCATCCTGCTTTTCTAGCCCTGGTATTCATATTTCCGCAGCTAAATCTATTTTATTAGCACTGCTTACGCGGTACTTACTGTCGCACAATTGCTGCTAGTGCATAATTTATAATCATGTATATACGCCAGGATGTATAGATAAGTTTTCTAGTAACTTTGCTGTTTATATTACTGTAGTATTGCTATTAATGTGGCCAATGTTAGGCTCTGTACGCTACTCCCCTGCCACATGTCTTTCACACACTGGTTCTTACACCTCATGGCCTCTGTTGCAAATTTCACATAGACCACCACTGGAGGGTCGTGTTCCCCCACTACATTTACCTACCACACAAGTTCGCACTATTGATTTTTAGCCTCTAGGCCCGCCTCCCTATCCTTTTCCCTCCGTGGAGGGAGTATGGTCGTTACCCGACACTCCTCCACTCCGGATCCCTTAATCCTACTCTCTGTGCCTGTTCCTTTTTGCTGGTTGTGAGGAACCCCTGCACAGACTCCTCCCTCCCCTGACACCTTCTCTCAGTACCTATTTTCCCCTTCTCTTTTCTCTTCTTCCTTCTCTCTCCTCTGTTGAGTCGGGGTCCATTCTTCACACACACACACCCTTTTTTTTTTCTTCCCTCTCTCTCTCCCACATCCCTCCCCATTACCCCTCCTTTTAGGCAACATCCAAGATGCCCCTGTTCTTGGCATCTCTGAACGCCAAGGGTCTCAATACCCCTCAGAAACGTTCTTCCCTGTTCCGCTCTCCCCAGACTCTTAAAGCGGGAATAGTATTTATTCAGGAAACTCACTTTGAATCTCAGTTGCATCCAACCCTGTCCACCAGACGATTTTTATTCCTCAAGTCAATCGAAACATAATGGGGTTGCCATTTTGATTCACTCCAAAGTTCCATTTTCACTACATTTGACTCACATGGACACTGACGGATGGTATGTCATTCTGATGGGCACACTGGGACATTTGAAATGCACGATCGCCACTGTTTATGCCCCCAACTTTGGGCAATCCTCCTTTTTAATTTTTTTTTACAGAATTGACTAAAGTCAGAAAAGGTTATTTAAATCTAGGGGGAGACTTCAACACCGTTCCAGGAACCGACCTAGATAAATCTTCTGGTCCGGCCTGCCCACAGCACGATTCATCCTCACGATCCTTAAACAAACATTCACGAATCTGACCTCTTCGATGTCTGGCGGGCCCTTAACCCAACAGCTAGTGACTATACCTTTTTCTCGATCACACATCAATCATACTCCCGAATCGATCTTTTTTTCTGTGGCACTTTAGTCTCTAAACATGTAACAGATTCTTCTATTATTACTAACCCCTGGTCAGTCCATTATTATTATTATTATTATTATCCTTTATTTATATGGCGCCACAAGGGTTCCGCAGCGCCCAATTACAGAGTACATATGCACATAATCAAAACAGGAAAACAGTGACTTACAGTTGAAAACAATTTAGGACAAGTGCAGGGTAACTAAGCATAACTACACCAGTAAATGACAGAGATAAGTTCCAGGTGGCCAAAAAACTGCGTGATTTGGGCAGATGAGAATTATTAAAGTAAGAAAAGGGTGAGCACAAGAGGGAAGAGGGCCCTACTCGTGAGAGCTTACATTCTAAGGGGAGGGGTAGACAGACAGGGGTGACACAGATGGGGTAAATAGAGAGCGTGGAACAGAGGGTTAGGATGAGATTTGGCTGGGTTTGGTAAAGAAATGGGTCTTAAGAGCCTGTTTGAAGTTTTGTAGAGAGGTGGAGAGTCTGAGGGGGAGAGGTAAAGAATTCCAGAGGAAGGGAGCAGCACGTGAAAAATCTTGGAGATAGGAGTGGGAGGAAGTAATCAGGAGACAGGAGAGGCCGCGTGCATTAGCAGAGCGAAGAGGACGGGTGGGAGAGTAAAGGGAGATAAGGTCAGAGATGTAAATGGGAGAGGAGTGGGTGAGTGCTTTGTAAGTGAGAGTGAGAAGTTTGAATTGGATTCTGAAAGGGAAAGGAAGCCAGTGAAGGGCTTGTAGGAGAGGGGAGGTGGACGTAGTGCGTTTGGTGAGGAAGATGAGCCGGGCAGCAGCATTGAGGATAGACTGGAGTGGAGAGAGGTAATTGTCAGGGAGGCCAGTTAGGAGGAGATTACAGTAGTCCAGTCTGGAAATAATCAGTGAGTGAATAATGATCTTAGTGGCATCCTGGGTGAGAAAAGGTCTGATCCTGGAAATGTTTTTGAGATGAAAATGACAGGTTTGTGAGAGGTGCTGAATGTGTGGTTTGAAGGAGAGGGAGGAGTCAAGGATTACACCAAGACAGCGTACTTGGGGGCCAGAGGAGATAGTCGTGCCATCAATGGATAATGAGATTGTGGGAGGTGAGGTTGTGCGGGAGGGTAGGAAGATGATCAGCTCAGTCTTAGATATGTTGAGTTTAAGAAAGCGCTGGGACATCCAGGAAGAGATAGCAGAAAGACAGTTAGAGGCACGAGTGAGGAGATCCGTGGAGAGATCAGGGGAAGAGAGGTAGATTTGAGTGTCATCAGCATAGAGGTGATACTGGAAATTAAAAGAACTAATGAGTTCACCTAAAGAGGACGTATAGAGAGAGAAAAGGAGAGGACCAAGAACAGAACCTTGGGGGACAACAACAGTTAGTGGAAGTGGGGCCGAGGTAGCATCATGAGAGGAGACAGAGAAGGAACGATCAGAGAGGTAGGAGGACAGCCAGGAGAGGGCAGTATCGCGTAGAACAAGAGAGTGAAGGATTTGCAGAAGGAGAGGGTGGTCCACAGTGTCAAAAGCAGCAGAGAGGTCAAGAAGAATAAGCAGAGAGTAGTGGCCCTTGGATTTGGCGGCATGGAGGTCATTGCAGACTTTTGTGAGGGCAGTTTCAGTGGAGTGGAGAGAGCGGAAACCAGACTGGTATGGGTCAAGCAGCGAGTGAGAGGAAAGAAAGGCAGTAAGGCGATTATAGACAATACGCTCAAGAAGTTTGGAGGCAAAGGGAAGGAGAGAGATGGGTCGGTAGTTGGAGAGAGTGTTAGGATCAAGGGTAGGTTTTTTTAAGAATAGGGGAGACAAGAGCATGCTTGAAGGCAGAGGGGACAGTGCCTGGTGAGAGGGAGAGATTGAGAAGGTGGGCAAGATGGGAACAGGCAGAAGGAGAGAGGTAGTGAAGGAGGTGGGAGGGGATAGGGTCGAGTGGGGAGGTTGTGGGGGGGGAGGAGTGTATGAGGGCCATGACTTCCTCGCCAGATACATGGGAGAAAGATGTCAGAGTTGGTAAGAGGGTAGGGGAGGGGTGGCAAAGGATGGGTGGTGGCTGGTTGCTGGACTGGTGGGATGTGATGTCCTGATGTATGGAGTCAATCTTGGATGTGAAAAAAGTGGCTAAGTCAAGAGCAGACAATGAGGAAGGGAGAGGAGGTGGTGGTGGGCAGAGGAGGGAGTTAACAGTGGCAAAGTGGCGCCGGGGGTTGGAAGAGTGGGTAGAGATGAGGATTTTGAAGTATGATTGTTTAGCGAGGGAAAGGGCAGCACTGAAGGATGAAAGCATGAATTTGAAATGGAGGAAGTCTGCTTGAGAGCGTGATTTCCTCCACTGTCGCTCGGCAGTACGTGAGCATTTTTGTAGATATCTGGTGCATTTGGTGTGCCAGGGTTGAGGTGTTGATCTGCGAGGGTGAATAGTGGTTGGCGGAGCAACAGAGTCCAGGGCTGAGGTAAGAGACGCATTGTATAGAGATGTGGCTTGTTCAGGGCATGTGAGAGAGAGAAGAGGAGAGAGAAGTGAGTCAAACAGGGAGGATAGGGATGAGGTGTCAATAGCCTCAATGTTACGCTTAGTGATGGTAGCCTTAGGAGGGAGAGATGGGGGAGCAGAGATAGATAAGTTGAATGAGAGCAAGTGGTGGTCAGAGAGGGGAAAAGGGGAGTTGGAGAAATCAGAAATATCACAGCGGTGAGTGAAAACCAGATCCAGTGAGCTCCCATTCACATGGGAGGGTGAGGTGGTCCACTGGGAGAGACCAAGTGAAGATGTGAGGTTAAGGAGTTTAGAGGCAGGTGGTTTTGTGGGGTTGATAGGGATGTTGAAATCACCTAGGATAATGGAGGGAATGTCAGAAGAGAGGAAGTGAGGTAGCCAGGAAGCAAAGTTGTCGAGGAATTTGGAGGAAATGCCAGGTGGACGGTAAATGACAGCAACTCGAAGATTAGTGGGTTGGTAGAGGCGAATTGCATGGACCTCAAATGTAGAGAATGTAAGAGATGGTTCTGGAGGTATAAGTTGGTATGTGTAGCTTGAGGGTAAAAGGATCCCAACACCACCCCCATGACGACCCCCAGGACGGGGTGTGTGTGAGAATGTAAGGCCCCCAGCCGAGAGAGAAGTAGGAGAAGTGGTGTCATAGGGAGTAATCCAGGTTTCAGTAATGGCCAGGAGGTGCAGGGAGTTGGATATGAAGAGGTCGTGAGTGGGGGCCAGTTTGTTGCAAACAGATCTGGCATTCCAGAGGGCACAGGATAGGGGGTAGGAGTTTGTGGGAGAGATGTGAATGAGATTATCAGGGTTGCTGTAGCGTTGAGGTAAGATTGATGTGGAAGGAAGGGATAAAGAGGGTGTATTGATGGTGCTGGGGCCTTGGCTAGGAAGGGAGACTGCAGGAGTGTGGCAGGGAGGTAGTGTAGTACGATACTGGTGGAGGAGAGGTGAGGTGACAGGCAAAGGAGGGAGAGAGCAGGGTTGAGTGGTGGGGTACAAATGGTGTGAAGGGGCAGAAGTGAATTGCAGTGGGGAAACAGAAGAGAAGAGGAAGGGAGGCAGACAGAGGAGAGAGCATGAGATGTAGGAGACTAGGAGAGAGGGATAGAGGTGGTGACAGGGGACAGAAAAAAGGAATAGGAAAACGAGGATTAATGGGGGATGTTGCCAGCATGGCCATAGTGTGGCTGGGGTAAATAGTGGTAGCAAAATGAGAGTAGGAGGAGGAGTGGTGGCTGAAGAGAGCAGTGAAGTTTGTAGAAATAAAATTCAATTTTAAACTGTCGTTAGTATCTACAGGTTGACAGTAACTCAAATATTTGCTGATGTTAGTTGGAAAATTACACAGTGTTGGCAAATTGCAAGTCAGTGTTACTTCAGTAAATATGCTTCTCAGTGAAACATTTGTTTTCCAGGTATTTGCAGGGTCAGAGTAGAAGTTGCAATGCAGGTGTTTGTGCAGAAAGTGAATGTATAGTTTCCCGAATAAGTGAGGTTTGGAGAATAGTAGGAGTAAACAAACATTTGTAGCTGCAGTCCAAGTATTGGTGGTTTGTGTTGGTTTTTTTGCAATTGATGGTGTTTCCTTTCAGTTTCCGTCCAGTAGAAGTCCAGTAAATGTCACAGATGACACCCTTAGAAATTTTCTCCCTTTGGAATCTTTCAACCCACACTGAATCAGCTACGCTGTTTCAGCTAGACTACAAACTAATATAAAGAGCAACAAACATGTGTTTGTGAGCACATTGATTGATTGGACCCACCCCTAGCCCATCACCCATTTAAAGCAATAAAACTTACACAGACAAATGGTGTGGGGGTATGAAACCATCACACATTTCCCAAATGCTAACAATAGACACTGAGGAAGCCGCTGAGCTGTATATTCAAGCGGGGAAACGCGTTTGTCGGATGCACTGCTAAAGAGCTTGTTGGTGAGACACCTTCATATCTTACTGGCCGGCCAGAGATATCAACACCTACGGATAACATCGGATATAAAAGACTTTGCGGATAAACATCTGAAAATATACCTGCTATCCACCAGGTAGTGGACTCCGGATAAGGCTGTTTTTGGAAGCGACAGCCGGGAGAGGTATCTATGGGATATGTGCAAAATCATACATCTGTGCACAGCACTATTAGAAAATCCTAACCGCAAAACATAATAATTATAATTCACACTTATTGAAAATTAATAGTGTGATGAAACTTACCTGGACGGTATAACCTATTAACTGTATGCATTTATGAAAAGAACTGCAACTTGCATAACTAATTTCCGGATAATTTATTATAATAACTGAGGAAAAATACTTATCAGCTGGACATTTCTACTGACTGATAACATCTATGCGGCTATGATTTATTGTCACAAGCATACAAAGCAATAACATCTAGCTTTAAATTCAGCCGTATATAATTATATAAAATCAGTAAGGAACAGCTTTCTCTGGTTTGGTGTATTAAGCGGAATTTTCCGGTGGGATATATAGCTTAATTAATATATATTGTTTTTATATGTTATGGATATGAAGGATGCATTTTAAATATGTTATATGAAATTAATTAAAACACTTTTAGTGTAAAAGTGCCAGCGCTGTTCTTCTTTCTTCTTTTTTCTGCTAACAATAGAGTTTGCTTAAATCTGCTAATGATTAATAAACTAGACATACCTATAGCTAAGCATTCATGGTATTCATATATGATAATTAGCAGATGCAGTGTAGCTTGCTGGCACTTGTAGTCCCACTAGACATACCTATAGCTAAGCATTCATGGTATTCATATATGATAATTAGCAGATGCAGTGTAGCTTGCTGGCGCTTGTAGTCCCACTAGACATACCTATAGCTAAGCATTCATGGTATTCATATATGATAATTAGCAGATGCAGTGTAGCTTGCTGGCGCTTGTAGTCCCACTAGACATACCTATAGCTAAGCATTCATGGTATTCATATATGATAATTAGCAGATGCAGTGTAGCTTGCTGGCGCTTGTAGTCCCACTAGACATACCTATAGCTAAGCATTCATGGTATTCATATATGATAATTAGCAGATGCAGTGTAGCTTGCTGGCGCTTGTAGTCCCACTAGACTTACCTATAGCTAAGCATTCATGGTATTCATATATGATAATTAGCAGATGCAGTGTAGCTTGCTGGTGCTTGTAGTCCCACTAGACATACCTATAGCAAAGCATTCATGGTATTCATATATGATAATTAGCAGATGCAGTGTAGCTTGCTGGCGCTTGTAGTCCTACTAGACATACCTATAGCTAAGCATTAATGGTATTCATATATGATAATTAGCAGATGCAGTGTAGCTTGCTGGCGCTTGTAGTCCCACTAGACATACCTATAGCTAAGCATTCATGGTATTCATATATGATAATTAGCAGATGCAGTGTAGCTTGCTGGCGCTTGTAGTCCCACTAGACATACCTATAGCTAAGCATTCATTCCATCATCACTGCAACTTTCGACATTCTCGACACTCCGACAACCCGCCCCAACTGGCGATTGAATAAGACACTTTTGAAAATCCCTAAGTTTCAAGAAAAAATGAATCTAGCTATCGCTGACTATTTCTCCTTAAATATTACTGACTCCTCTTGTACCCCATTAATCTGGGAAGCCCACAAAGCTGTCATTAGAGGTCACATTATTAGCTATGCGTCATACAGGAACAGGGAACATAAGCAAAAAATATCATCCCTCTCAGATGAGGTTCACAACCTGGAAACCCTACATAAACAACAGCCCTCGCGTTTTCTCTACACACAACTCATGTCTTCCAGGGCAGCTTTGAAAGCTTTACTGGCCGAAAAAACTGAGCACTCTCTCCGCTGGTTAAAACAAAAATTCTATGAAAAGAGCAACAAAGCTGATACGCTATTTGCGAGCAGATTGAGAGCTCGGAAGGCGCACACTGCTATCCCGGCTATTAAGGACGACAATGGCTGCTGCCAATACAACCCAGCGACTATTAACTCTCTTTTTAAGACTTACTACGAGCGGCTCTACAATCTGCCTGACACCTAATCTTCTTTGAACTCGACCCACCCCACGACCTCTGCTACTTAACATCCTCTAACCTACCCTGTATTAACTCAAATACCTCTTCGGACCTCAATAAACCTATTACCCCTTAAGAAATCGACCTCGCTATCAAATGCCAGAAGCCTTCCAAAGCCCCAGGCCCAGAAGGCTTTCCTATGTCCTATTATAAAACTTTTCAACCTGCACTACTTCCTCACCTCACAACAGTATTTAATCTTATACTGGATGGGTCTCCCTTCCACTCCCACACTACTAAGTTTTACGAATGCTATGCTTCCAAAACCCGATAAAGACCCCCAGCTTCTCTCTAACTACCGGCCCATATCACTTCTGAACTCTGATTTGAAAATCTTCGCTGAAGTATTGGCTAATAGACTTAACCCTATTCTTCCCTCGCTCATACACCCTGACCAGGTGGGCTTCGTCCCGTCCAGACAGGCACTTGACAATACTAGACGCGTTACACACAAACTACAACCAGGCGATAATGAATGGTTGAATTCAATGAATATATCATCAATTAGTTATTATCAAGCTGCAATACAGAGCTATTGACTCTGGGTCTTCAAGTCAGAATAATTAGCACAGGTGATCCCTATGCTAATTCCCAAAGCTACTTTACCAATTAACTATCTGCGCTATTTATTATGGTATGGCTGGCGTTCAAATGATCAAACTACAAATTTCACTATATTTCATATGTTTTAATACACATAAAAAATTAGACCGGTCTAAAATATCATAACAATATAAAATAATAATAATCAGTATTATCAAAAATACTATAAAATTAACACAAGGAGGTGGAGCCAAGCTGATCTGTGCACAGTTCTCAAAATGGACAAATTATTTTAACTGTATTTCAGTCCGCATAATATACTTGTTAAAATGCACAATACTTTGTTTCTATAACCCATGTAAAGACATAAGTTCCTTAGATGCTTTTTGAAAATGAATACTAGACGCGTTGTCGATATCATTCATCACATTAATCTTCATAAGCTAGAATTCACCACTTCACAGGGACACACACCATTAAATAATTCTCCGATTTGCAAAACACATATGATTTACCCAACTCTCTGTTTTATCAATATCTACAAATCCGTCACTTTCTTTCTTCTCTACACTTACCATTCCCATTACCAGTTCCCTCACCTCTTGAGAGATTCTGCATTTACAACCCTACTGATAGGGGAATTATCTCTCTTCTCTATGAATCTATCCTCAACCCTGAATCACCCCCCCCCCCTGAAACCAAACGAGCTAGCAATGTCGGCAGTGTTTTACGTGAGAGAATAGTAAAACACTGCCAGACTTAACACAATAAAGCCTGGCCGGATCAGTGAGATCCATGCAGGGCTTTATTGTGTACAGTATAGAAATACAGTGGTTAAAAATCAAAGAAAAAATTGTGTGGAGTACCCCTTCATAAGCATTACCAGCCTTGGGCTCTTTGAGCCGTTCCTGGTTGTTAAAATATCAGGGAAAAATGTGTAGGGGTTCCCCAGTATTTATGCAACCAGCACCGGGCTCTTGGTCTGGTCCTGGTTCCAATCGTTTTGGGGACAAAATATATAGGGGTCCCCCGTATTTTTGAAACCAGCACTGGGCTCCACTAGCCAGGGAGATAATGCCACAGCCGGGGGACACATTTATGTAGGTCCCCGTGGCCATAGCATTACCCCCCAACTAGTTACCCCTGGCCAGGGTTCAAGGGGTCCCCCTCCTCCAGGCACTCAAGGGCCAGGGGTGAAGCCTGAGGCTGTCTGCCATCCGTAATATGTGAGTATATTGGGATTTTTTTTACAGGTACCACGAGGACCGATGTACACAGGACAATAGGTGAGTATATTCAGATTTTTTTACATGTACCCCATGGATTCTACTAGACAAGGGGAGCGATGGGCTCTGTAGGACAATAGGTTAGTATGTGTGAGTGTGTAAGTGTGCATGTTTGAATATTAAACTTGTACTATCATGGTGTGTGTGTCCTGTGTTTTTGGGGGTATTTCTTTTGTTGTGGTACTACAGATATCAGTGGGCTAATTAATTCCCTGCATGCTGGTACTTGTAGTTCTCCAAGTACAAGCATGCGTTCCACAGCAAAAGACAACATTCTTTTTTTTTTTTTACACATTTTTGGCCCTCCATCCAGCACCCATGGATAGGGGGACATCCTCAGGTTTCACCCCTGGACCTTGGGTGCCTGGATGGGGGGCCACTTGATTTAAGGGGTCTCCACTTCCCCAGGGAACCATGGCCAGAGGTGACTAATTGGGGGAGTAATGCCACAGTATCAAGGACTTACATAAAAATGTGTCCCCCGGCTGTGGCTAGTGGAGCCTGGTGCTGGTATCAAAAATCTGAGGGACCCGTACATCTTTTGTCCCCTGAATTTTTGGAATCAGGACTGGACCAAGAACCTGGTGCTGGTTGTATAGATACTGGGGGACCCTACGCAATTTTCCCCCTTTATTTTAACAACCAGGACCAGCTCAAAGAGCCCGAGGCTGGTTATGCTTAGGAGGGGGGACCCTACGCAATTTTTTATTTTTATTTTTAACTTTTTCAAACACTTTTATACAGAGAAGCATGCACTGATCTCACTGATCCGTGCACGACTGTCAAAACATGCCAGCCAGAAGCAGTTCTATTTGAAAGTTTCTTTTCTGTACGAATTCCATACTTTCCCAGCAGTGTTTGGCTATTGTCAGCAGTGATTGAGAAAATGAATTCTTAGTAAATTTCCATGTTGTATAAAATAGCAGCCGCATTAGACCGATGGTCTATTGATTCATATTTCGTATATTTCATATACGAATAGCCCCAACACTGCCAAAATTTGTGTTTAGTAAATTCCCGATATGACACTTAGAAAAAATGCAAACTCGAATAGAAGCAGGACCTTAGTAAATTTCCACCATTATATTCTGTATACTAGATTTAAACAAAATGTCATGAGTTTATTCTATTTTCATGTTACAATTTCTTATGTGGCAAACACACACACATATTGTACGATTCAGTTTGGGGCATGCAAAACCACTATATATCTATATATCTATATCTTCATTTTTTCTTATTTTTATTTTTATTATGCTTGACCCCTTCTTACCTTAGAATGACAATGCCACAGATTCTGTTGTAATAGACCAAAACCAAAGTTGTAGATGTTTTTGAGTGAATATTTTAAAAAAAGTTTTGTCTTCACAAATTACTAGCTGTTCCAAGGCACTAAAAAATAGGAAGATGATTAAACAGACAAACAAAAATGCGTGTACTGTATATTTAAATACTTTTAGATAACTGTACAATACCAACGTCAGTTGCTGGCTAATACTTACATTTCATTAAAAAACATGAACAATAATAATAACAGTACATGAATAACTTAGGAATTGACAGCATTATTTATTTGTTTATAATTAAGTTATTGTTAGTAATTCACAGAATAAATATGCCATCTTTTTAACATACACATATATATATATACAGGTTGAGTATCCCTTATCCAAAACACTTGGGACCAGAAGTGTTTTGGATATCGGATTATTCCGTATTTTGGAATAATTGCATACCATAATGAGATATCATGGCGATGGGACCCAAGTATAAGCACAGAATGCATTTATGTTTCATTTACACCTTATACACACAGCAGGAAGGTCATTTTAGTCAATATTTGTAATAATTTTGTGCATTAAACAAAGTGTGTGTACATTCACACAATTCATTTATGTTTCATATACACCTTATACACACAGCCTGAAGGTCATTTAATACAATATTTTTAATAACTTTGTGTATTAAACAAAGTTTGTGTACATTGAGCCATCAGAAAACAAAGGTTTCACTATTTCATTCTCACTCCAAAAATTCCGTATTTCGGAATATTCCGTATTTCGGAATATTTGGATATGGGATACTCAACCTGTATATATATATATATATATATATATATATATATGTGCAAACATCCAGCACTAACTTCTCCTTACTAGGTGATGATGGCTCCGGTGCCCTCCAGGGGTTCAGCGTCCCAATATAAACAAGCGTAATGGTGGCACTCGGAGACTTGTATGAAGCTTAGAAAATGCTGTTTATTTCAACGTTTCGGGCTCCGGCCCGTCGTCAGGAATAATCAAACAAAGTGTGTGACAAATACAGTGCTTATATCCCCTCCCCAACATTAACATAATTACCTGATCAGTTACGGCTGGACGTCCTCACTCCCGCGTCTGTTGCAGCGTGTCAAAGCCTAAGGAACCCCGGCCGTCTCAGCAGTGACGTCATGAGCGTGCGCCATCCTCTAGTAGCCTATCACAGTGTCCGGCTGTCCGTTGCCAAGACAACCCGACCGGCTGTCATTAGACTCGTAGCTATGTGCTCCGGTTACCACTGATCGCTTCATGGGTTCCCCGTCATTTCCCTGCTGCTGACAACATCGGAGGGCGCTCGTTCATAACCACCAATCAGATTGCATCACAACATAGTGTTCCTATAACCTAAAAACAAATGTACAAACGTATTAAAAACTTTAAAAACAAAGGTTTAGAATAGATTCTTACCAAGATAGAATACTGAGCAATTCTAGTAACTAGGAATAAAGCTATATATAGAGAAAAGTAACGGCTTCCTAAAAATGTGTTCCTTGAGTTACTCCCCTTATAACCATAGGATAATAGAGTTATTACTAGTTAAATTTGTGCCTACAAAAAACATTGTAGACCTAGGGAATCATTTAATCCCCTTGGAGATAGGGTCTCTAGTGTGTGTATCCATTTGCTTTCTAGCTGGAATAACTTTTTCTTCCTATTACCGCCTCTCTTGTCTTGGCAACGGACAGCAGGACACTGTGATAGGCTACTAGAGGATGGCGCACGCTCATGACGTCACTGCTGAGACGGCCGGGGTTCCTTAGGCTTTGACACGCTGCAACAGATGCGGGAGTGAGGACGTCCAGCCGTAACTGGTCAGGTAATTATGTTAATGTTGGGGAGGGGATATAAGCACTGTATTTGTCACACACTTTGTTTGATTATCCTGACGACGGGCCGGAGCCCGAAACGTTGAAATAAACAGCATTTTCTAAGCTTTATACAAGTCTCCGAGTGCCGCCATTATGCATGTTTATATATATATATATATATATATATATATAAGAGAGTGCATAACATTTAAAATATTTATTATACAATATAATACAATCAAGATGTATATTTATATATACACCTTAATACATATTGAAATTACCCTTAGGTCTGAACCCATTATCAAGGCCGCTGAATTGCAGCGTTGCTGCCAAAATTAGCATAAGCAAGTATGACATTTATAATGTCTCTGCCATTGTAATGTTCTTACCCACTGAGTGGAATATAGGACAGTGGCGTGCTCGGCCTCTCTTGGATAAGTGGCTGCTAATGATAATGCAAGGAGATGTGCACTAATGGGTGTGATTGTCTTTTTAACATGGTACATATGCGCTCATTTATCTGCGAGTGACAAATTGAGTGATAAAACTCAATTTGTATGATAAATTAGCTCTAGACATTCAGCTCCCAACTGTCATTTTTCAAAAAGATGAAAGTTAGAAGCTGATTCGCTGGAACACAATTCATGATATGCAACAAGTATTTATCACTAACAGTGAAATGTGTCACTCGTTGATAAATGAGCCCAATACTGTTATAAATTGAGGTGTATGCACAATCTTTAGTTGACATCAAAAGAACAACTGTGATAGGTACCCCATGCTGTGGGACAAAAAAAAAATTGCAGCCCTCTCTGCCATTGATGGCAGAGAACTATGGGGGTAATTCTGAGTTGATCGCAGCAGGAACTTTTTTAGCAGTTGGGCAAAACCATGTGCACTGTAGGGGAGGCAGATATAACATGTGCAGAAAGAGTTAGATGTGGGTAGGTTATTTTGTTTCTGTGCAGGATAAATACTGGCTGCTTTAGTTTTACACTGCAATTTAGATTGCAGATTGAACACACCACACCCAAATCTAACTCTCTCTGCACATGTTAAATCTGCCTCCCCTGCAGTGCACATGGGCCCTCATTCCGAGTTGTTCGCTCGCAAGCTGCTTTTAGCAGCTTTGCACACGCTAAGCCGCCGCCTACTGGGAGTGAATCTTAGCTTATCAAAATTGCGAACGAAAGATTCCCAATATTGCGAAAAGACTTCTCTGTGCAGTTTCTGAGTAGCTCGAGACTTACTCTTCCAGTGCGATCAGTTCAGTGCTTGTCGTTCCTGGTTTGACGTCACAAACACACCAAGCGTTCGCCCAGACACTCCTCCGTTTCTCCAGCCACTCCCGCGTTTTTCCCAGAAACGGTAGCGTTTTTTCACACACTCCCATAAAACGGCCTGTTTCCGCCCAGAAACATCCACTTCCTGTCAATCCCATTACGATCACCAGAACGAAGAAAAAACCTTGTACTGCCGTGAGTAAAATACCTAACTGCATAGCAAATTTACTTGGCGCAGTCGCAGTGCGAACATTGCGCATGCGCAGTTAGCGGAAAATTGCTGTGATGCGAAGAAAATTACCGAGCGAACAACTCGGAATGACCACCATGGTTTTGCCCAACTGCTATCAAAATTCCTGCTGCGATCAACTTGGAATTACCCCCTATCTGAACTCCTCCATCAATGGAAAATCTATTAACCATTAAAGGCAAACCATTGATTGTTGCCAGCCATCAATACTCGATGGTCATCTCTATTACGGTTGAGAAATTAAAAGATGCGGGACCCATCTTCCTTTTGCAAAAATGAAACATTGACCCTTCTAGCTGCATTAACTCTTAACCGGAATCAGACCCACAGTGTATTCAATTGTCTATCTTTATTAAAAAAAAAAAAATTGTACTGTAATTATTGTAGCTTTGTATGTTGGGGCAATTTTTCTATCTAATAGAGTGGAATATACTGTAGGTGAAACAAAGGAATTACCCATTAAGTTTTTAGAGTGTTGGAAAGGGTTTAGTCTAGATTTACTTGTTGTCAGGCATAGAGGACTTCAAAACAAAGAATAAGTTACAATGCTGGTGTTCTCAGAAAGAAAACATGCAATTGTCAGGGCTAGGCATATAGGTGAAACAAAGGAAATATTTGTTAATGAATAAGAAAATATAGGGGCAGGGCCGGTGCTAGGGTGTTCGGCGCCCTCCTGCAAAAAAATTAATTTGCGCTCTTCCTCACATACATCTAATAGGGACAGATGCGTTCCGCAGGCACGCACCGAAAATTTTAGGGCGTTGCTTCATGGGAAGGGGCGTGACCACAGAATATTATATTATCTGTCCCCAGTCCTGGCACCTGTGCTACCACATTACCTGTAACCAGCCCTGGCGCTTGTGCCACCTGATTATTTGTCCCCACTGTCACCCCATAATTTGTCCCCAGTGTCACCTCATTATCTGTCCCCTGTGTTACCTCATTATCTGTCCCCTGTGTCATCCCATAATCTGTACCTGTGTCACCGCATGATTAGCCTGAGGCACCCTGTCATGATGCAGCCCTGGGACGCCGTGCCTGTGTTCCCCAGCAGTTGCACCCCGGCTGTGAGTGTCGCAGGCCCCACCCCCATCTGCCGAATTGTTAGGGTCTGGTTGACAGCGCAACCTGTCCTCAAGCAAGGCTCCACCGGCAGAATGGAGAGCGGCTCCCCCTCCCTGCCTCCTTACCACTGCACTGCATGTCATGAAGCTGCCCTCACGCAAGGCTCCAGAGGCAGGGAGGGGAGCTGCTCTCCATTCTGCCAGCGCCGCTGCCTGTCATACAGAGTGATAGGTGCAGCGGCAAAAGGCAGCACCAGCGCACATCAGCAAGGTCTGTAGAGCAGGGAGAGCGCCTATCCAGCACGGCGCTTCCCTGCATTGCAGACCTTGCTGAGCGGGTAGCGCCGGCCCTGGTACTACCCCTGCCCGCCTTCCACGCATATTACACTGTAGCTGTTACCCTGAACCACACTCCCCACACACTACATTGCCACTATCCCGCATCCCCCTCCCCTCACACACGAAACTCCCACCGCTACCCTGCACCCCACACACTACATCGCTGCTAGCCTGTATCCCCCTCCCCGCACACATTAATATGAACCCCCTCCCCATTACAATGACACCTCTCCCCCAGCACACATTAATAGGACACCACCACCCCTCCCCAGCACACATTAGTATGACCCCTTTCCCCAGCAAACATTAATGACCCCCATCCCCAAGCACAGAGAAATAGGGCACCCCTCCCCCTCCCACATTAATAAGACCTCCCTCCCCAAGCTCAGATTAATAGGACACCTTCCCCCTCTCCAAGCACACATTAATAGGACACCCCTCCCACAGTAATAGGACCCCCCCTCCCCAAGCACAGGTTAATAGGACACCCTCCCCCCCAAGCACAGATTAATTGAACACCCCTCCCCAGCACACAGTAATAGGACACCCCTACCCCCCCTCCACAGCACACAGTGATAGGACACCCCCCCTTCCTAAGCACAGGTTAATAGGACACCCCCCCCTCCCCAGCACACAGTAATAGGACACCCCTCCCCCCCTCCCCAGCACACAGTAATAGGACACCCCTCCCCCCCTCCCCAGCACACAGTAATAGGACACCCCCCCCCTTCCTAAGCACAGGTTAATAGGACACCCCTCCCCCCTTCCCCAGCACACAGTAATAGGACACCCCCTCCCCCCTTCCTAAGCACAGGTTAATAGAGCACCCCTCCCACTCCCAAGCACACATTAATAGGACAGTTTCTCCCCCCTTTGTTTATCTGCAGCAGCACTAACCTGAGCCTTGGCTCCTCGTGTGGCTGGCTGTTAGTGCTGCTTCTCTTCTCATGGCTGCTTGCTCCTCCCCTACACACAGGTCAGTGTGTCTTCCTTTGTAGTGGTTGCACTGCCCATACTAAATTCCACCACTGACGGACAGGGAGGGGAGAGAGGTGGGCGGTGCTGAAGACTGTGCTGTGTCTTCAGTCACAGACGGGAGGGAAGAGAAGTGGGCAACACAAGTGCAGTGGGGAGGAGCAAGCAGGAAGGGGGGAGGGCCCGAACGCAGGAGGAGATTAAGAGCCTCTGTGTACGGCTGGCGGCGTCGCAGCCAGTTACAATACAGTGTGACAGGCGCTGCGCGTCAGTATGGTTGCGGAGCAGGGACAGCGCCTCTCTACCCCAGCGCCTCCCTGCTTTGCAGACCTTGCTGAGCGGGTAGCGCCGGGCCTGTATAGGGGGTTATTCAGAACTGTTAGCAAACAAAAAAAGTTAGCAATTGGGCAAAACCATGTTGCCCTGCAGGTGGGGCAGAAGTAACATGTGCCCAGAGAGTTAGATTTGGGTGGGGTATGTTCATTCAAATTGAAATCTAAATTGCAGTGTAAAAATACAACAGACAGTATTTACCCTGCACAGAAACAATATAACCCACCAAAACCTAAACCTCTCTGCACATGTTGCATCGTCCCTATCTGCAGTGCAGCTTGGTTTTGCCCAATTGTTAACTTTTTTAGTTTGCCAACAACTCTGAATAACCCCCATACTCTGCCTAGCCCTGACAATTGCATGTTTTCTTTCTGAGAACACCAGCAATGTATCTTATTCATTGTTTTAGAGTCCTCTATGCCTGACAACAAGTAAATCTAGACTAAACCCATTACAACACTCTAAAAACTTAATGGGTGTTTTATTCTGTTGCATATAATGTAACTTTACAAGGAGAGAGAATATTTTATTATTGCTCTATGTACTTCTACATCATATATGTAAACTGATAAACATACAGAACCATGGGCATATTCAGCATGGATCACTATTGAGACTGAAATTGCGATTACCTAAAAACTGCTACTTCTAAAAATTGCATGTGGAGAGTCACCATGAAATGTTAAAAGTTGCCCACCGATGCCATTGCAACTCTGCATATGCATTTGCAGAATTGCGATCCATACACAGAAACTGAGTACTATTGACAGTTGCGGTTGACCCATGCCTACTCAGAATAATGCGGATTCAGATGCACCGGTGCCATGTTTTTAATCGCAAGCGATGGCACCTGACGTCATATATATACGCTCCGAAAACAGCCATGACATACCTGCATTTTCACAACCACTCCCCACAAATGCGTTCGTAGCGCACACACAGTTTGCTGACAATCGGACTATTTGCGTTTTTGAAATCCATGCTGAATGAGGGCGCATGTCTGCTATTCTGCACATAAATGTAATTTCCAATCTGTTCCAGTAACAGAAAATATTTTCTTTGACTCATGGGAAATTTTAATTTAAAGTTTGTCTTCTTAAAATGTGATCAATGGAAAACTAAACCTCTAAAGAAAGTTGACCTGTAGATAATGACTATAAGCATATATGTTGTAGAAAATGTGAGATGACGTAAAAAATACTACAGATGTAGCAGGTGATAAATTGTCACGCAATACTTTATTTCACCTATTTCTGAGATACATTGTTTCTATGCGGAAAAGAAGACAATTTCCATGCATGCCAAATAAAGTGCATTTTCATTCCTTGTATTGTAACATGGTTTGCCCAGAGCCAGGAGTAAACTTGCTCATTTTAGCTGAGTTTATCCTACAGTAATTCTAAGGAAAGCTCTTCTGTATACGTGTACACTGTATGTGAATCACTCTAAGAATGACTTACCTCTCTGTTCCCAAGTGAGTCTCTTAATATTTATAGTATTCTTCTCTCAGAGCAGCACAACAATGAATATGCAGTATTTTATTACAACAGAGTTTATAACTGTTTAGCAAATAGATTGAGTGCTAAGATTTTGCAGCAACTTCCTTACATCTGTATAATACAGTTTATCAAAGTTGCAGTTGTTATTGAAGATCAGTACTGTAGATTTGTATCTGTCCGGATAGGAGACATTAAACGTACAGTACTATCTGTTTCACAATTATTTCAGTGAGGGATACAGTAGAAGCAAACACTAACTTACAGTAAAACCAAGTGTCTCATATAGGGACATCACATATCCCATATTTTAGCAACTGTAATTCCACTCATCTAATGCAGTTTTCCCAAGCCATCATTTGGCATACACTGGGGTAAATTTACTAAGATGGGAGTTCTATTTAAGATGGGATTTTGCCCATAGCAACCAATCAGATTCCAGATATTATCTTCTAGAAGGTGCTAGATAAATGAGAAGTAAAATCTGATTGGTTGCTATGGGTAACATCCCATCTTAAATAGAATCACCATCTTAGTAAATTTACCCCATTGTATCTAATTTATGAAGTGCAAACTGGCCGAGACCCAGGCCAATTACCTCTATGGTATTGCCATGCTCTTCAGATTTTGCCGGTGCCTATAGATTTACACCAAAGAACATGAATTTGTGATATTATAGAATGGACAATGCAGAGAATGAGCAGTTTGTTCCAGTCTGGTGGAAGGAGTTGAATACCAAGTAATTGCACCAATGAGCCTAGTTTGCAGAGGCGTGCATAGATGAGATGTCACTTTACACAGCTAGATACAACATATGATATAAAGCAGAGGAGATAGAGCATTTTCAAAGCAATCCCTGCGCTGAGACACTTTCTGCTCTGCAAAATGAGTTGATGTTTGAGCCAGCTCGGACCTTTAATGTCACGTGTTGCACTTCAACAGAGAAGTGAATTTCTAGTTATACTTTGCTTATTTTAAAGCAATTTATCAATCATTCAAAAGTGACACATTTAATACACACATTCTCAATATCTCCATCCTCAAATGTAACGCTTAGTGCATTATTGCTATAAACACTTGATTAAAAAAAATGCAATGGGTGGTACTGTATGCCTTTATTAAATAAAATATTGACCCATCTAAACCCTACAGTAGTTCTACATTTTTGTACAATAAATAACCTAGTTATTTCTAAATCATTGTAGTCCAACTGGATAAGAAAAAAGACAAAAAAATAATAATAAAATAAATAAAAATAACAAAATGAACTGGCTGGATCTAGCACATATCCAGTTCAGGATGGTCAATACCTTCGGAATACCCAGTAACAAGCAGTCAGCATGAAAACTGCTTATGAGCGGCTCAATGTTTGAATCAATTATAGTTTTAGTAGAAAATTGTGTGTTTGCATTGTTCTTTAATCTTTTGGTATACTAGGCAGGGTCTTGTAGCCAATTGGAGGAGAATTACTGGAGGAGAGTGACTAGCACAGTGCTAACCAATCTGGAGATGGGCCTAATTCAGATGTGGGTGAAGTTGCTATCCCTTCCTTGGAAGCAGCTGTATGATAATGCAGAAAGAGGTGTCTATTACAATTAGACACCTCCTGCTGCAGTAATGATCTGACCTGCATCCTAGGACACAACAATTGATCACTCATTCACCATCAGGCGACTTGCGGCACCCATGGGGACGAGCATGCCTTGCATCGCAGAGGCCAGGAAATCTCCATCCTATGACAGAGATCCCTGGCCTCCTCTCTCCCCATAAATGGCGACGACGCACCTCCATTTTAAGAAATGGAGGCTGACGCTGCTACCTCCCCTTCCTGACAGACTGCTGCCGTCCTGTTTCCTACATCACAGGACCTGTTTGTACATGCACAGCATGAACAACGTACCGATAATTGGTACGTTGTGAAGCAGGATGCCACTCCATCCTCATCTGAATAACACCTTGTGTTTTCTAGGAAAGCAGCCCAGTATATCTAACACTGATGCTGATTAAGAATTTGGGGGCAGGAACTCCACTGTCTACTTTTTTTTATCAATTAGAGTTCTCTGTACAAAGACTTGGAGGTCTATTCATGAAGCAGTGAAAAGAGTGGAGAAGTGAGCCTGTGGAGAATTTGCCCATGGCAACCAATCAGCTGCTCCGTACAACTGTATAGTATGCAAATTATAAATGTCCCCTCAATGCTGATTGGTTGCCATAGCCAACTGCTCCACTGGCTCACTTCTCCTCACTTTTCACTGCTTCATGAATAGACCCCTTGGAGAGAGATAAAGTGAATGGAGATAAAGTACCAACCAACCCTAACTGTCATTTTTCAAACACTGGGGTAGATGTATTAACCTGGAGAAGGCATAAGGAAGTGATAAACCAGTGATAAAGCAGTGTTAAGTGCAAAGTGATAATGCACCAGCCAATCAGCTCCTAACTGTTAATTTACATATTGGAGCTGGTTGGCTGGTGTGTTTATCACCTTGCATTTATCACTGCTTTATGACTTCCTTATGCCTTCTCCAGGTTAATACATCTGCCCCACTGTCTGTAAGATGGCAGTTAGTAGCTGATTGGCTAGTACATTATGTCTGTCCACTTTCTATCTCTCCATGGCTTAGTGCATAGACCCCTTAGTTATTTATCTACTATTATATTCATTTGAATGTATTATATAAATAATATAATGATTAATCATTATACAGTATATTTAGTGTTAATTGTAAATGATATATAAGAATACATATAATACTTTCGATTTTTAAACCACTGTTCATGGGATATTTTACAGGTCACTGTGCTTTATTCAACAGGAAGGGTTTGTAGACAATGTTATATTTAGGAAATTGCACAATGTAACGAATAGGCAACACAGTACTCATGTCCCACATGATGTGTAGTACAAGTAATACTTCACCAAGGTAATGGCTGGACATCATTTTATAATATCAATTTACAGATTATATTTCATGGGACTTATTTTGCCCCGGTAAGAAAAAGAAGAAGATGATGATGATGATGATGATGATGATGATGAAGATGGCGATGATGGTGATGAGCATGACTTATAATGATGATAGTGATGGTTGCGGTGATCATGAAGGTGATGAAGATGCTGGTGATGATGATGAATTGATAGTGATGATGAGGATGATAGTAATGATGATGATGATGATGATGATTATTGAATAATATGAAACAAGCAACTCCTTCTATATTGTACAATTTTAATATTATTAAATCTTATATATTTTAGAAGTAACATTCTATTTACAGTATATGTCACAAAGCTTCAAAGTAAAAAAAAATGCAAATTCAGACTACTGTATACGTACAAACTGCACATTCCTTAAAATAAATGAAATAATTATATTTCTAACATATGTTTCTTATAGCTCTTACAGTGTGTTCTTCAAATGTACAAACTTGTAGCTGTACATTACAGTAGATGACTGATATGTGTAGACTGCTACTGACTAGAGCTTCTGTCCATTGGTCTAGCTTACTCTAATGGTCGCATACATAACGTGACAAACAGGCAAGTGTTACATCTCATACACAGAACACATTTAATTTCATGTTAATTGTAAAGCTTATTACATCTCATTCACCTCTTCCATCCACCTCTCACTCTTTCTCAAATTTGTCTCCCCCAAATCCCCTTCTTCCTGCTGTCTTTCTCACCTCCCTTTCCATACAACCCTCTTTTTACTTCTCTGCCTCCCTCTTTCTCTCCTGATCTTCCTCTCACCTCTCTCTCCCCTTTTCCACCCATCTCTCTCCCCCTATTCCTCCTATTTCACTCTTGCCTTTCTATCATCTTCCCTTCTCACTCCATATTCCTCCCATATCACCCTCTGTTTTCTCATTGGTGGGTGGGTTGATGAATTGATGAACCTTTGCTGGGGGATGGAGGTGAGAGTTGCTGATTTGTGGGCTCTCCAGTGGGAAAGAATTTGAGTAGTCTCTATATGTGTAAACTCTGCAGGGGTTGTGTGCTGGGGTACTGACTTCTGGGTGGGATGCTTTGTAAAAGGTGCATAGCTTCAACTCGAACTGCATGAGCAGTAGCATGGGTCTTCTGGCTTCACATACTATGCTTGCAGTACAGGAGAGCTGCATGGGATGTTTGAGGTGTTCTCCTATGGTGGGGGTGCAGTGTGACATGCCTGGTTTGGGATATTTTGGTGTTAGGTTTGGGGGGTGGGGAGGGCTGTGTCCTGTCAGGTATCCAGTGAGTGCAGACAGGGGATAGGGAAGGGATCTCTCCCCGGGTCTCTACTTGCCTTGCGCAGACAGACAATGGAGGTGATTCAATTGCCCATGGTTATTTACCATGGGCTAGTTGATCCTCCAAAAGTAGCCTGATGCCGAAACTTATCTGTTTTTTCAGGGGGTGACTGGAAAAGTGCCCTGTTTTTGCAACAGAGACCCTGAAAACACATGTGTTCGGAACTAATCCCAGATCTAATATATGTGTTTTTGACCAAAATTAGGACATTTTTTGGGAGAGAAAAAACAAAGGGCTGTAATTGAATTGCCCCCCTCCCCCCCCTCAAAAAAAACACTGGTCAAAAAACTGCAGTAAAAGAAATTTTTTTCTTACGAAAATATTTTGGTGATTAGTGAATTCCCCCAACAGCTTGCCTATAATATACAGTAGATGTTATATCATTAAAAATATTTTTCGGACATATTTCATTAGATGAGCTAAAACCCATTTGTATAATATATCAAATTGAGTTTACGTACATAATGTTTTCAAGTGAAACATTATAATAATAAGCTTGTATACATTGCATTGTTCATTATGTCAACTAGTAAAACATGAATAGTATAATTATGTTAAAGTCTGACAAGTAGAAGAATATGCAGCTGATACAGGGTCATGTGCAAGTTGGCTGCAAATTACATCTTTGTAAATAAATGCAGATTTCCACCTATGTTAAGAGCTGGAAGGACTTCCCCTAGTCATCTGCTTATGAAACTAGCATACATCACTGTTAGCCAGCATTGCACCAGTCCTATCCTTGGTGCAAGAGATCTGTCTGATTTGCCTGCCATTCCGGCTACATGCCCTCAGAACACTTAGAGGTATAATTACTGAAGCTTCTAAAAATGAAAAGTGTTGATGTTGCATCACAACTCTGTCTATTGCATTCTAGAAAATTATAGACAGAATCTGATTGGTTGCAATGGGCAACATCACCACTTTTCATTTTGAGAAGCTTTAGTAAATATATCCCTCAGCCTATGTGACGGAACGTTACACACAGTCTGCTGCAAGTGAATTAGCCACTGAGGTGCCTGTGACTCTGAAAACTCTGTTATTCCTGTAGTTGCTGAAAGTTTCTTACACTTGGCTATGGAGCGTGTGCAATGCAAAAACTTGCAAGATCCTTTGGCAAAGTGGACATGTGTGCAACTGAATCAGCTAATATGTCTAGTATACTTTGCATCATAACTATTGAGCTTGATCTTATAATCATAATAGTAAAAATGTAATTATAGAAAATGTGTATATAGTTCAACTTAAATTGTGTCAACAATTAAAAACAATGATAATATGTTTCAGATATCCAATGTAACAGTTATCTCATTGTGTTTTGTCTTTACAAATTCAGGGATTTTCCTCCTTCAGTAGACTTTAATTTACTGGTTTGTACAGTTCTTATCCTCTTGCAGTATAACCTAAATAAATTGCTTTACTTATTACTTGTATATTTTCTTTTTGTTCTTTTTTTTGTATACTATAATTAGATATCTATTAGTTTCAGGTTAATTTATACTTCTGATTGGAGATCATTAAATTTGATGGACATAGTTTAAAAATGCCTAGTGGGAACATCTTCAGTGTGATTCTCTTTCTTCTGAAGTCTAAAGAGCCCTACACACTGGTCAATACCAGTGAAACATATGAACAATCTCGTTCATTAATGAACGAGGTACCAATTATATCTTTCAGTGTGTAGGCACCAGCGATGAACGATGCGCGGCCCAGCGCTCATTCATCGCTGGTGCCAGCTCGTTTAAACATGCAAACCAATATGGACAATCTTGTCCATATTAGCATGCATTGCTATGGAGCCAGGTGACGGGGGGAGTAAAGAAACTTCACTCCGCCCATCACCTCCCCACCGCCGCCGGGTCGCCCGTCTGCTGTATCGGTCATCAGGCAGCTCAGTGGCAGGTCGCTATGTGTGTAGGGCCCTTAAGTAGAGATCTTATTTAGAGCACTTTCCAGCCTGGAAGGTATTGATTTTATAAAAGACTCTTTAAAGTCCTGGCCTATGAAGACATAGAGGATGGGATTAATGCAACTGTTGAAATAAGCCATACAGACACACATAATATTTATTGTATTATCTATGTGCAATGGTATGTAATTTGTTGGTACTAATGGCCAAGTGTAATATGGAAACCAGCAGATAAAGAAACACGTCAGAACTGCAATGATAATCCTGTACGATCGCTGAGATTTTTTTGGTCTTTTAACATTTTTAAGTTTAGAAAGGATGACACCATAACACAACAGAATAATGGTGAAAGGAAGCAAAAACATTGTGACAAATCTGATGATTTTCATCATCTTTCCATGAGCTGTTGTTAAAGCACATTTTCCTATACACTCAGAAATATCAATATAGGCAACATTTAATGCCACATGAGGAACACTTAACATTAGACTCAAAACCCAAATTTGTACCGAAATTGTGCGGACACGGTTTGGTGTTCTATGAATCTTAGACCAAAGCGGCCACATTATCGATGCACAGCGATCAATACTCATGGCGGACAGAAAATTGACACTAGCACACATGGTAATATACAGTACACCGGTACTGATTTTGCATAATGTGTTGAAAACATAATTATCTATATACAAAGCCCATTCTCCAAATTTAAAAGGAAGAGATGCACAACATATGAAATCAGCTATGGCCAGATGGAGGAACCATACAGCGCTGGCTTTCTTCATCTTGTATCCAGCAATCCAGATAACTAAGCCGTTCCCTGTAATTCCCAAAACAAATGTGATGCTGTAGAAGATATTAGACAGGATCCGAAAGATTTCGAAAAATGAGCGGACAAATATGGCGGTTTTGTAAATCCAGTTATAGCCTTCACTGTCCGTAACATTGAACGTCCTGGTGAATTGAATTCCAAACCTAAAATGAAAGCAGTTTGGGCAGAAAGAGCGATATTATTACTCAGTGCATTCTATATGTAACTTAAAAACTACGATGCAGAAAAATAACTTAGGAATGCTACTTTATTTATATTTTGCTATTTAACTCATTAATGTAAATAAAAGTTAACTAAAATAATAATAATAATAATAATAATAATGGAACATGATATGCACAGAGTCACATGATTACATAATCACCTCAAAAACTGTATCAGACAGATGACAGCAGCTCAGTGAATGAGTGAGTTAATTAAAAAAATAGGATGGGATACAATGGGATCAGTATGAGATCCGGCGGTCTGGATCCCGGCGGTGAGTGCAGCATGTCCCCTCGTGGGCTCGCTGCGCTTGCCTTGCTTTGGGACCGATTGCAACCTTCGATCACCACAGGGTTCTATTCCCCAAAGGGTGGTGGTGAGGACCAAAACCCAAGTGGGAAAACCAGCCGGGGGTTGGGACTCTGACCAATCCCATCCAGCGGTCAATTGATTGCCTCCCGATACAACAACTATAACTAGATTACTAACATACAGCAAATTATGAGATGAAAAACTGCTACTGCTTTTGGAACTAACACAACATACATAAATGACAAATTGATGTTAAAAAATAGCAAACATAAATTACAGTACAGTAAGTGAGAGCAATCCTGCCAGCAGTTATATAACATATGCATTTGTGACATAACATTATGTGCCAGATGTAATAAAGTCTGAGTTGGCCGGAGGTGCTGGTGCCTGGCTGAACATACACTTTTTTTAAAGCAACAATCATGTACAATGCATGGTTTTGACTTGTACATGATTGGCGCTTAAATTTTTTTTCTAAATTCAGCCGGGAACCTGCACCACCAGCCAATTCGGCCTTCATTACATCCAGCCCTATATTTTAGTATAAAGCTGTTGGTATGTTAAATGAACTGCCAATAGCTCACATCGCATAGCTGTAAACCGCTACTGCTCATGCATCTACAGTATAGTCCGGTTACTGATACATTGGAACCCAGCTGGAAAAACCTTCAAACAATTCACATTGTACAACTGTTAACATTTCTAGGTGATTTGTTATTTGCAATACATACTATAACAAATATCAGGATATCTGGAGAAAGTCTGTGGTGGATCATGAGGAGTACTTTTATATATTAGACCACAATACATGTGTCAAAATAATGCCAGTATGATAGATAGATAGACAGACAGACAGACAGACAGACAGACAGACAGACAGACAGACAGATAGATAGATAGATAGATAGATAGATAGATAGATAGATAGATAGATAGATAGAGAGAGAGATACACATGTTTTCACATACACCTTTCCCCATTTAAGCCATTTGGCCAAATTAGCCATGCAATGGAATTTGCGACTTTGCAATGCTTTGTGGTTTTTCTTAAGATCTGATACTTTAATCTGCTACTTTATACAAAATTGTTTGCACCAAAAAAAAAATTGGGAATCCATCCAATCACTACTAGTGGTGGATCGTCTTAGCCATGCTAAGCATTTTGTGACAAATTAATTAAAAAGGGAATGGTGTATGAAGACAGATCTGTAGATAAAGATGGAGCCACGCTCCATCTTCCCACTTCACTCATTCCAGAGTGAAGTTAGAAGTTGTGTTGGCCTATGACAAGTTTCATGCTGAACTGAGTCTTTTTACCACCACTGTATAATGCTGGTAATCACTGCTTTGTAATTCGGGAGGCAGAATCACTATGATGCAATCATGCCATCACAACCCTACACCCCCCACTTATGCCATGTCACACTCCCTCTGTGCTATTCTGGCTGCCTCAAAGTCAGCAAGGTAGATAGATAGATAGATAGATAGATAGATAGATAGATACTGTAGATAGATACAAATTGGGGAGTAATCACTATACAATGTAAATTGGTATTTAGTGATGGTAGGAGACCTGATTCAGAGATGTACACTACTGCAATTGCAGCTGTGTTGGTGCTCAAACCATATGCATCACTATATTAATGAGTGTGACTACATCTGTATTAGTTTAAGCATTCCCCGCTTAACTGAGTAAAACAAGAGACACCACTGATAAATTTTATTGCCACTATGCATATACATTCTCGCAAACCACATCGACAAGCTCCCTACAGTTTTAATGATCTCAAAAAGAGGGGGCGTAGACTTGAAAGACATGCAGGAAGAAAACCTGGTAGAGGATAGGAAAAACTAATAAAACATTATTAAGAATATTAATACACAATCACCCATAGGAAATTAAGAGTTTTTGGCACATGAGATCACAGCAGAAAACAGTAGGCCAGTTCACTTTTTCCATACATTGAAGATGCTTTGCAAGCCAGCATTCCTGCAGCCTGATAATCCATTCTCTAAGGTAAGATGCAAGAACTTATTTTCAGATAAAGTATCTGCCATCCAGGGTGGAATCTCCACAGTGCCATCAAAGGAGTGCCAAATTACCAAGCCGGACAATCTAAGCCACCTGTTATCATGGACCAGTTTTGACCCAATGGATGCAAAAGACATTGCTGAAATTGCCTGAATGTTGCGTCCCAACACCTGTGATCTGTACCCGGCCTCAGCCAATCTTCTAATAGGGTGTATGCACATAATAGTCCCTGTATTTGCAAAAATAGGTCAATGCTCTCTGTAGACAGGAAGTCCTCCTGAACCCTTGAAGGCAGCAATTGTTAGACCTCTTAAAAAAAACTAAGTTAGATCCCAACTGCATGACCAACTTTCTAGGAAAGGTTATTGAGAAAGTTGTTGCAAATTAACTGGAAACCTGCCTGACAATCCATGATATTTACAGTATGATCCATTACAATCAAGATTCAGGGGAAGACACAGCACTGAAACAGCCCTGGTTAGTGTGTTAATTGATCTTCCCATGGCAAGAGACAGAGGTGATTGTTCAATCTTAATTCTTCTGGATTTCTTTGCAGCATTTGATACCATGGACCATGGGATTCTGATTGAGCATCTAAAAAAATGTACCTGGACTGGACGGCACAGTCCTTCGCTGGTTCATATAATTTCTCACTGGCAGGTTACAGAGAGTTTTTTTCTGGAGTACACTTATCACCAGTGCCACTACCACGTGGTGTTCCATAAGGTTCTATACTATCCCCCATGCTTTTTGCCGTATACATGCTAACACTGGGTGATATAATCAGATGCCATGGCCTGGTCTACCACTGCCATGCAGATGATACACAACTGTACCTGTCCATTGCTCCATGTACTGAGAATCCAATATCAACCCTAAATGGCTATCTAGCTTAAATCTAGGAGTGGATAAGTGCCACTTGGCTGCAACTAAATCCTGATAAAATAGAGGTCCTTATGATAAAGGAGAAGACTGCAGCATTAAAGGACAAGACTGCAGCATAGCCAGCCAATTGGACTTACACTTGGGGAATCAGAATTTCAAACCACTGATCATGTGCAGAATCTTGGCATTGTCCTGGTTGGTGGCTTGACACTTAAACCTCAGGAGCCAAATGTAATAGAGTGAGAGTTTCAGAAAGTGAGAGATTTGGTAAGGTTTTTCAGGGTTTTTTTTTAAAGTGCCAATCATTTACACTGCAAAACCAGGTTGATCATGCTGTGCAAATGATTGCCACTTTTGAAAAAAACTGCAAAGCCTTACCAAATCTCTCACTTTCTGAAACTCTCACTCTATTACATTTGGCCCCTGATATCAGCCACAATCAAATTCTCATTCTTTAATCTGAGAAAAATAGCCAGAATCAAGGACTTAATTCCCCCTGAAGATCTGACAAAAGTCATACATGCATTTGTATCATCTTAATTAGAATACTGCAATGCCCTCTACATTTGTTCACCCAGCAAAATAATTGCACTGCTTACAGCTGGTACAAAACACAGCTGCTAGGCTATTAATCAACCATCCCCATTCCAGCCACATAAAATTCTTCTCTACTCCCTCCACTAGCTACCTGTAAGGTAGCGAATCATCTTCAAGATTTATTTTACAGGCTTTCAAAGCACTACATGACAAGTGCACAAGTTACATACCTGAAGCAGCTCTTGATCCCATACTGCCTTGCTCAATTATTACGATCTGTAGATGAAGGGCTTTTAGCAGTAATTAGAATGTCCTGTAATTCGTCTGGGTTCGAGCTTTTAGCCATGAGGCTCTGACTCTATGGATCTCTCTTCCCCAAACAGTTCTAGAGGCTCCAACTCAAGAAACCCTCAAAAACAGACTCAAGACTTTCCTGTTTACTGAAGCCAATCCATATTGTCCCTTTAATATCTCCATGCCCTCTGTATTTTATGAAAAGCTTTTCTGTACTACATTGTTTCTGTACTCTATTATGTTAATTTTGTTAAGTTCCTTGAGTCCTCTCGAAGAAAGAGTGCATATAAATAAAATTATTATTATGATTATATTGAGGAGGGTGCAGATTGAACACAGGCTGTGACAACTCCACCAGTGATGCAACATCAAACACACATCAACTCATCGAGCATGCCCCAAAATCCAAAAAGACTTCAAAGACCATTGCGATGTCATACAATTTGCAATCACTGTTGCAGGCCGTGGTTTGGGCAAGCATAGTGAGGTTTGTCTCACCTTTTTGAACATGGTCATCTTTTTGCAGGCACAGTTCAATATCTCTCAGGTGGAAAGCTAGCGGTGCAGTGCATTCTGTGAAATAATCATGCTCTTCCATCCCAGGTGAAGCACTGTACCACACATGATGCCATCATGCTGGGTTGCACAAACGCGCTGTGCAATATGCAGGGCACCGCAGCAAAGGGGTAAACAGGGGAGTTTAAGTAACAGATGGACAGACTGTCATCTAATCTTCTCATTATATTGTTCCCATGCAACACCGACACACTGATGATACCCTACCCACTCCCATTGGCTACCACTGGGTAATTTTTATTATTTATTTATTTATTTATTTATTTATTTATTAACAGTTTCTTATATAGCGCAGCAAATTCCATTGTGCTTTACAACTGGACACAATTATAAGACAAAACTTGGTAAAAACAAACAGCCATAGAGGTAGGAGGGCCCTGCTCGCAAGCTTAAAATCTATGGGGAAATAGACATTAATACACAAGGATAGGTGCTGTTTATTGCATAGTTGTCCAACAGATTGCAAAGGTTCTTGGTGGGCTGCATGATATCACATCACAGCAGTGATGAACCAGGGTCAGGAGGACGGGAGTGTGAAGAAAGAAAATATGTGGGGGATATGTGTGTACTGTACTGTGGGGATATCATTGGACAGAAAAGCTATGAAGGTAATGTGATCGGTTCTGGAGATTATGAGAGCATGGATTAGGGATTTAGCAGCATCTTGTGTATGGTATGATTGTATTTTGGATATGTTTCTTAGATGCATGTAACATGATTTTGAGACAGATTGAATGTGGGGAGCAAAGGACAGTTCTGAGTCAAGTATGACACCTAGGCAGCAAGCTTGTGGGGTAGGGTTGATTGTAGAGTTCTCAACAGTGATAGAAATATCAGGTTGGTAACTGTTATTGGCCGGTGGAAATATAATTAACTCTGTTTTGGAAATATTAAGTTTGAGGTGGCGAGATTACATCCAAGATGAAATGGTAGAGAGGAATTCAGTGCCCCGATCCAATACAGATAGACAAATCAGGGGAGGATATGTAGATTTGAGCATCATCTGTGTACAGATGATACTGAAATCCAAAAGAACTGATTAGTTTCCCAAGAGATGAGGTATAGATTAAGAAAAGCAGAGGACCTAAGATTGAGCCATGTGGTACTCCAACCGAAAGAGGTAGCAAAGAGGAGATGGATTCAGAGAAACGGACACTGAAAGATCGAACAGATAGGTAGGATAGGAACCAAGAGAGGTCTGACTCCTGAAGACCTAGGGGCTGCAGTGTTTGTATGAGAAGAGAGTGGTCAACAGTGTCAAAAGCAGTGTCAAAAGCAGCAGAGAGATCTAGAAGAATGAGTAGTGAGTAACCTTTAGACTTCGCAGTGACCAGATCATTCACTACTTTAGTCAGTGCTGTCTGTGTGGAGTGTTGGGAGTGAAATCCTAATTGATGTGGGTCCAATAAGTTGTATGAGTTAAGAAAGCATGTGTGGCAAGTGTAGGTAAGTTTCTCAAGTAGCTTGGAGAGACATGGGAGCTGAAAGATGGGACGGTAGTTTGAGAGAGAGTTAGGGTCAGAATTATGTTTTTTCAGAATGGGAGTAATCACTGCATGCTTGAACAGTGAAGTAAAGATACCAGTAGAGAGAGAGTGATAACAGATGTTAGTTAAGGTTGGGATGAGCACAGGAGACAGAGATTTACTTATTTGTGAGGGTATAGGATCAAGAGGAGAGGTAGTAGAGTAGCAGGATGAGAAGAGTGTTAATACTTCATCTTCATTTGTGGGATCAAATGAAGAGAAAGTGCCAGGGGGTTCAGGTAATGAATTGAGTAGATCACTGGATGAGGAAGAGCATTCCATTTCATCTTGGATCTTGTCAATCTTGTCCTTGAAGTAGGAAGCAAGATCTTGATAGTGGCTGGCGGGTTAGTTAAAGGAGGGTTGAGAAATGATTTAAATGTATTAAAAAGTAATTTGGGGTTAGAGGCTTGAGCAGAGATGAGAGTTTGGAAATATGTTTGTTTGTCAGTGTCCAGAGCATTATGATAAAAATGGTAGACAGTCTTATATGTAAGGAAGTCACTTGGAATACGAGATTTATGCCACTAGCATTCAACTTTATGTGACAGTTTTTGTAGATGTCTTGTTACTTTAGAGTGCCACAGTTGACATCTAGGCCTACGTGGAGTGTGATGGGTAGATGGAGCCACTTCGTCAAGGGCTATTTCCAGAGTCTCGTTCAGGGGTGATACAGCCATCTCAGGAAAAGTGAATGCAGAAATAGGTGAAAGCTGTTGTTGCAGTGAGGTAGAAAATTCTTGAAGATTAATTGCATTAATATTTTTTGCAGGTTTGAGGAGGATTGGAGGATGTCAGTGGCACAGAGTTTGAAGTATTAGAGAAGAGCATGCAGGTGATTAGGTTGTGATCTGAAAGAGGGAAAGGAGTGTTAGTGAGTTCAGAAATGGAGCATAGTCTGGTGAATACTAGATCAAGGCAGTGGCCCTCCTGGTGAGTAGAGGAGTTAGTCCATTGTGAGAGTCCTAGAGAGGTTAGAGAGAGTAGAGGGTATTTTGGGGTCATGGAAGTCTCACAGCACCTCAGAACCTCTGGGCCTGAAACAGTATCCCCCTTAGTCCATGCAATTGCTGGGCCTGGATGTCGATGTCCTCTATACACTGCTACTTCTGTTCTCTATAATATGCAGTAGCCTGGATTCACTGGAAAAGTCAACATGTGGGTTTAGTTGTCCGCAGCAGTTGTGCGTTTAGGTTCTCTTCCTTGCCATTGTTACGAGTCTCTGCTCTCCTGTGATTGGGAGCTTGGAGTAGGTATATACTGGGCCTAATTGCAGCAACTTTGCAAATTGCAAATCCAATCGTTTGTAATGCAAATGCAGGAGGAGGTGCAAAGCACTTCCTTCCTGCATTTGCAATAGCAGTATTGCGATACAGTACATGTGATCACAGTACAGGATGAATATCGCAACCATTAGTCGTGAAGTTCATCTGCAACAGTAGGCTGAGTAAGCATGAGCTTACTCAGGCTTGCCATCACAGGGTGGCTTGCAAGGCCAAGGAAACTGTGTCTTGCGACACAGTAATTGGCCTTGCCACTCAAAGAAAATGGGGGCAACACGACCCTGTTTCCTGCAATGCCAGCTGCCCCCGCACCCGGACTTCCCCCAACTTCCTCTGTCTATCAATCAGGCAGAGGCATTCTCATTTCTACGATGTGATCCCAGGACCAATTCTGCACATGCACAAAATGGGTCCTGAATGTGCACAGTTTCCTAACCATCGGAGTGAAGAGTGAGACAGTACAAGTATCACAGATATGAGTAATGTACACAATTTCAATGCTGCTGCCTGTAGTGTATGTGAGTACACAGTGAACAACAGGTGAGTGATTTAATGTATGCTAATACCCATGGAAGGAAGAAAGTGAGAATCTTGATGCTAATGTGTACCTGCTGTATCCTCAGTTATGAGTCAGTGCAAATGATCAATGAGCAGCCTCACATGAGCAAACAGGGAAACCCAGAAATAAAAAGTACCTGTAGATGATTTAAAAGGACAGGGTGGTGTTGTTGTTCAGTTGTCTGTTCTGTGCACAGGAGATGCCCTGGTGTGTCCAAAGATGTGCACATTCTGCTGGATATGGCTTTCTCAATTTGGTCAACCCTAGATACTGTACTCCAGGGTATTTTATATTAGATCCTTACTGAGAAGGAATTGTAAGCAACAGGGCCATCATAAACCATTCAGCAGAGTCTGCAAAGCAGGCAGATGGTGGGCAGGAGAGTCGCTCTCCCTGCTCTGCTACACTGCTACTGTGTACAGTGACATGAGGTGCTGCTGGCTGAGACTCCCACAGTCAATCTGTATGACAGACAGAGGTGCTGGAAGCAGAAGGACAGGAGATTTACGGTGGGGTTAGAGCAGATGCTTATTCTAACATTGTCTTCTATATGTTTTATTCAGTTTCTCTATATTCTGGGTCCAGTATTTTTCTTGCCCCCTCTCTCTCTCTGTCCATCATTTGTCCCCCCCCCCCATCTCTCTGTGCAGCATCTGCCCCCTCTCTCTTCCCAGCATCTGGCTGCCACCCTCCCATCTCTACCTAGAATATGATTGCTTTCCCATTTCTCTGCCCAGCATCTGCCCCCTTTCCTATCTCTGCCCAGTGTCTATGTACTCCCTCTCTTTGCCAAGGATCTGGTTGCCAACCCTAATCTCTGCCCAGAATCTGTGTGCTTTCCCATTTCTCTGCCCAGCTCCTGTCCCCCTTTTTCACTGCCATTGTCTGTGTCCCTCCTCTATCTGCCCAGGATATGGTTGATTTCCTATTTCCCTGCCCAGCATCTACCCCCTTCATCTCTCTGCCCAGCATCTGTGTCCCCCCTATCTCTGCCCAAGATCTGGTTGCCACTCCCTGCTCAGAATCCGGTGGCTTTCCCATTTCTCTGCCCAGAATCTGGCTGCCCTACCTTTTTTTTCTACCCAGTATCTCTCTCACCGTATCTCTATCCAGTATTTGGTTGTCTCCCTCCTCTCTTTGTCTCCCTGTACCCCATCTATCATATCTGTACTCCATCCTTCTTCCACCATTTTCTAACACCCACTTTTCCCTTGTTACATTCACAACTCATTGTTCCTCTTACTTTCACCTTCTCATGCCTCCTCTTTCTTTTTCCCATTCTGCTCTCTTCACACCTTAAATCACTACTACTGTGGGAATTATGTGTATAAGGGTCAATACTACTATGGGCATTATGTGTATAAGGGGCACTACTGTGGGTATTGCGTATAATGGGCACTAATGTGGGCATTGTGTATAAGGGGCACTACTGTGGGCATAGTGTATAAAGGGTACTACTTAGGGATTTCTGTTTGAGGCACTACTATGTGATATAACATGAATAAGGGACAGTACAGTATGGTATAATGTGAATCAGCGGCACTACGTGCGGTGTAGTGGGAATAACATTGTGCTACTTTGTGGTGCAATTGAATTGGGGGTACTAATGTGTGGCCATACCCCTTCCATGTGAGAATACACCCCCTTTTTGAACCTTCAGTGTGCATTGTTACGTTTTTATATATGTGGCATAGGGCACCAATTTATAGTTGCATGGAGGCACTGAACAACATAGTACGTGCCATGGTAAGCCATTTCAAAGCCATATTTCTGACACTTGTATCCCTTTCCCCGTTCACTGTTGTGGTGCAACACCTGTGATTTTCTACTGTACTTGCCAGAGCTACATACAATACATTGGTGCACCAACAAGGATATGTACTTTTAGGGGTCCTGAAGTGTCATTCTTTTTACCACATTAGTTCTTGTTACCACACTGTTCTCATCTCACAGTGTAAGTAAGTGTTGGAGCTACAGATTGCTCAAAAGTTGTTGCTCACTTTTTTCTTCTGGACTTGGTATATTTTGGTTACTGATGAATTTGTGCAGTTGCCTGCAGGGCCGGTGCTAGGGTGTTCGGCGCCCTCCTGCAAAATATAAATTTGCGCCCTCCCATACTTTACATGCAGGGCCGGAGGGTTACCATGGCCTCTTGGGCCCCTGAGCTGCAGGAGATCCGTGTAAGCCTATGAATGTGAACTCTCTGCCCATACACACCCTGTGCAGCGCTAGTTACGGCCCTACACACAGACAGTGCCGTAAGTAGACATTTTAGCGCTGTGTGCACAAGAGGGCATTGGCGGCCTCCCTGTATGCAGAACAGGGGCACTGCGCGCCGCAGGCGCACGTAAAAAATTAGGGGCGTGGCTTCATGGGGAAGGGGTGTAGCCACAAAACAATACCAATTCATATTACATATTATAGTAGTCAATTAAACACAAAGAGAAAAGGTCGCACAAGTCGTTTCTATTTCTTCTAAATGACCCCCTTAAATTTTTAAATTTTGTTCATGTGAATTGTCTTCACTGGGGGGTGCTACCACAGGCAAAATAGGGTAATATGTATACAAAGGAAAGAGAACAGAGTTGCCTTTTTGTGATGCACACTACTAGTTATAAAAATTAACTTTTAATTTGTATCAATAAAACCGTTGCGAAATATAAAGTAAAATATAAAGAGATGAAAAGATAGAAAGAGTCTTTAAAATATATGACTTCCTGCACACAGGGCGTCCGCTAGGCTATAAATTCCGTATGCCTGTATAGTGTACAAATAACTGTACGTCTCTCCGTATTTATAGGTAGACGTTATGTAATCTCCAGCAGTGATTCAAATCTTATTTCGTGTTGATAAGCAAATATGCAAATGCTAGCAATTCATATCTTGTTTTCTATTGCCTTTACTGGCATATTATGTGATTTTTAAGGATGTTTATATATTGTTTATTACTCTTATATTTTCAGGGTGGCTATTATAGGTCGTATGTAGTAGAATAGACTGCCATTCAATCCATGTGTAGGATAAACACTGTGCTGATCTCTAAAGAATCAATCTGCACGTAGAGAGAGCCCTAAAGTACCGGTCTCTTTATTTGTGTCACTAGAAAATCAGAAAGGATTCAATGTTGCATAACAGTTTAACTGTGACTCATAGATTTGCTCCTTATTGTAATCAATTAAATGGGATTAGGTCCCTTTTACACAAGTACTTATTTACAAATATAATCTCCCAAAGTGTGTGTCCTTTATTGTCAGTAAGAGGTGACACAGTCTAATTGTTGCTTATGTGTTGCTCAAAAAGTTACAATAGTGTGGCTGTTTCTCACAGATGTAGCTTCTATTGGCACACACAGTTATGGCTTGATGTTGTTATACTGTATCTATTCCCTTCATTGGTGACCAGGTTGTGGGATCTTGCTATGACTCATATAGTGCTGTACGTATTACAATTCTGCAACAGTTTCAATAGGAGTGCCTCTCATGCAAACAGCTATAAGGACATGAGACGCAGTGCATGTTCTTCTCTGATTGTATTTTGTATCACGTATTAAATCTCATACTATAGTGTGCTGACAGTAATAGATAGTGAGAATCACTGTCATTCCGTCTCTCTATACACTGATTGAATTCTTATATTACTGCAAGTCTAATGGATGTTACTGTTTTACGTATCTATTCTTCATCTGCAGTACTATCACATAGGTTGGTTGTGACTTATAGACTCCCGCATGTGTTTTACTGTTGTAATTAATCCAATAGGATTGATTCCTGTCAGCACAGACAGCTTTCAATATATGCAATTACACAGCGTCTATCTTTTATTATCAGCACAAGTCACACACATTCTGGCCGTAGCTCAGTGGTCAGTATTGTTGCTGTGTCTATAGAGATCGGCTACTATTAATTGTCCTTTATTATCAGCATAGATCATAAGCACTGACATTAGTCAGTATTGTTACTGTCTCTAATGGACTCGACTCCTATTGATAAATATGATTACACTGCATTCACCCTTTATTATCAACACGGGTTACACACACTCTGACCGTAGCTCAGTAATCAGTATTGCTACTGTCTTAAATGAGCTCAGCTGCTGTTAATAGATATGGTTATACAGCATTTACCCTTTATTATCAACACAGGTCATGCACACTGACCGTAGCTCAGTGGTCAGTATTGTTGCTATTTCCAATAAACTCGGCTCCTATTAGTAGATGTAATTATATAACGTTTATCCTTTATTATCAGCACAGATCATATATCATAATCATAGCTCAGTAATTAGTATCGTTGCTGTCTCTAGTGAGCTGAGCTTTTGTTAATATAGATAGCTATTGGTTGCTGTTATTGCATTATATTCAGGACGTATTCCACCTGAATGAGTATATTGTTTGCTAAACTGTCTGTTTAAACATACTTTCTGTCTGTGTGATAGCACTCTTCGAAGGGTGTGGTGTCTCAGTATCAGTCTGAAGTACTGGTATATTAAATCACTGGCACAGCTGTCTAGACACACTTTATATCTGTGTGAGTACACCCTTCGAGGGGTGTGATATCTCAATATCCACCTAAATAGCTATCTTGCTAGATTGCTGTATTGCACGTTGCTATCTACATTCACATTTGTCTATCTAAATTGCTGTATTGCACATTGCTATCTACATACACATTTATCTATCTGAATTGCTGCATTGCACACTGCTATCTACATACACATTTGCCTGTCTAAATTGCTATGTTGCACATTGCTATCTACATACACATTTGTCTGTCTAAATGGTCTCTCCCCTCCGGGAGTGTGTTTAATGTGTAGTTCACTGCCCCGGCATTTAGTTAATGGCGGACGCCGTTGTGCGCAGGGAGGCCTGACGCACGTTTCGCAAATGCTTCTTCTGAGGCTAACCAGATTGCCTCCCAGCTCCAAAATTTATACCGACACACGGACCATCAGAGCCAATCACTGCCCTGATTCCCTATGACGTTTATTGCGATCATGTGACCAGCAGGTTCACCGGGATGTGCGGATTTACCCAAGATTGTTGTAATCAGTTATCAGCACTAACCCGATGTTTTTAAGTGTAATAGATTCTGAAATGTAGTGTGTTAAATTGAATTAAATACGTGCCCACTCAGACTCCGTCATTCAATGATGAATACAGATAACATTTATAACTCATGTATAAAGTGTCTGATGTTGAGGTTTATTGAGACATAGTAGTCACACTGAAATATCCATCTCCATCATTTCTGTCAGTTGAGCCATCCTGTTTATATCTCAGTAATAATTCAATATAATCCAATATGATCAGGATCACCATACGGTATAAAAGACCATAAGTCGATTTAATCATTACCTGTGGTTTCAAAATTAATTTCAATTGTATTTGTGGTTATATATATAATTTAATTCTAACTCTAGTGTGCATGACCTGTGTTGATAATAAAGGGTAAATGCTGTATAACCATATCTATTAACAGCAGCTGAGCTCATTTAAGACAGTAGCAATACTGATTACTGAGCTACGGTCAGAGTGTGTGTAACCCGTGTTGATAATAAAGGGTAAATGCAGTGTAATCATATTTATCAATAGGAGCCGAGTCCATTAGAGACAGTAACAATATTGACCAATGTCAGTGCTTATGATCTATGCTGATAATAAAGGACAATTAATAGTAGCCGATCTCTATAGACACAGCAACAATACTGACCACTGAGCTACGGCCAGAATGTGTGTGACTTGTGCTGATAATAAAAGATAGATGCTGTGTAATTGCATATATTGAAAGCTGTCTGTGCTGACAGGAATCAATCCTATTGGATTAATTACAACAGTAAAACACATGCGGGAGTCTATAAGTCACAACCAACCTATGTGATAGTACTGCAGATGAAGAATAGATACGTAAAACAATAACATCCATTAGACTTGCAGTAATATAAGAATTCAATCAGTGTATAGAGAGACGGAATGACAGTGATTCTCACTATCTATTACTGTCAGCACACTATAGTATGAGATTTAATACGTGATACAAAATACAATCAGAGAAGAACATGCACTGCGTCTCATGTCCTTATAGCTGTTTGCATGAGAGGCACTCCTATTGAAACTGTTGCAGAATTGTAATACGTACAGCACTATATGAGTCATAGCAAGATCCCACAACCTGGTCACCAATGAAGGGAATAGATACAGTATAACAACATCAAGCCATAACTGTGTGTGCCAATAGAAGCTACATCTGTGAGAAACAGCCACACTATTGTAACTTTTTGAGCAACACATAAGCAACAATTAGACTGTGTCACCTCTTACTGACAATAAAGGACACACACTTTGGGAGATTATATTTGCAAATAAGTACTTGTGTAAAAGGGACCTAATCCCATTTAATTGATTACAATAAGGAGCAAATCTATGAGTCACAGTTAAACGGTTATGCAACATTGAATCCTTTCTGATTTTCTAGTGACACAAATAAAGAGACCGATACTTTAGGGCTCTCTCTACGTGCAGATTGATTCTTTAGAGATCAGCACAGTGTTTATCCTACACATGGATTGAATGGCAGTCTATTCTACTATATACGACCTATAATAGCCACACTGAAAATATAAGAGTAATAAACAATATATAAACATCCTTAAAAATCACACAATATGCCAGTAAAGGCAATAGAAAACAAGATATGAATTGCTAGCATTTGCATATTTGCCTATCAACACAAAATAAGATTCGAATCACTGCTGGAGATTACATAACGTCTACCTATAAATACGGAGAGACGTACAGTTATTTGTACACTATACAGGCATACAGAACCTATAGCCTAGCGAACGCCCTGTGTGCAGGAAGTCATATATTTTAAAGACTCTTTCTATCTTTTCATCTCTTTATATTTTACTTTATATTTCGCATCGGTTTTATTGATACAAATTAAAAGTTAATTTTTATAACTAGTAGTGCGCATCACAAAAAGGCAACTCTGTTCTCTTTCCTTTGTATACATATTATAGTAGACTCCATTATTCAAACTACGCCGCACAGCAGCGCCACTACACCAGGTAGAGCCCCTTTTACACATTACGGCGGACAGATTTCCCTTTTTACACATTACGGCAGACAGCGCGCCCCTTTTTACACATTAAGGCAGACAGCATCCCCCTTTTTACACATTACGGCAAAAAGCGTCCCCTTTTTACACATTACGGCAGACAGCGTCCCCCTTTTTACACATTACGGCGGACAGAGTACCCTTCTTACACATTACGGCAGACAGCGTCCCCCTTTTTACACATTACGTCAGACAGCGTCCCCTTTTTACACATTATGGCAGACAGCGTCCCCCTTTTTACACATTACGGCAGACAAAGTCCCTTTTTACACATTACGGCAGACAGTGTCCCCTTTTTACACATTACGGCAGACAGCATCCCCTTCTTACACACTACGGCAGACAGCGTCCCCTTTTTACACATTACGGCAGACAGCGTCCCCTTTTTACACATTACGGCGGACAGTGTCCCTTATTTACACATTACGGCAGACAGTGTCCCCCTTATTACACATTTCGGCAGACAGCATCCCCCTTATTACACATTACGGCAGACAGCGTCCCCTTTTTACACATTACGGCTCTGCATACAGATACACACATACATAAATACAGTATATACATAAATACAAACACACACACACACACACACACACACACACACACACACTTTCTCTTTCACTCTTTTTACATCCACTTACCACAGTTGTGCTGGCCAGATCTTCAATAGCATGATCCTGTGTAGCCCCGCCCCCTTGGTCCGTGTAGCCCCGCCCCTTTTCGGCCGAACGATCACTGACACTCCTCTCCCTGTCACAGGGGAGAGAGGAGAAGGCTTCATGCTGCCGGTGCTGCTGCGGCTGCCTGTCAGTGTGACAGGGCAGGCGCAGCAGCAGCAGCAGGGGGGGACAGGACGGCGCTTCAGCTGGGATGCAGAGCAGTGAAGGCGCCTCTCCTGCCCGGCGCCTACCTGCACTGCATCCCTTTGCTGAGCGGGTAGCGCCGGGCCTGGTTGCCTGAATATTTCACCTGGCTTAAAGGCTTCATTTGAAATAGCTACTAACTTCACAGGAATCTTCTATATACCATAAGTTTTACATGCCTTAATTGGTCTGTGAAAGCTTTAATTTGTAATCTACTAAAACACAGATTTTAGTACATTTTTTTATATTTTCTTGCTGCTTAATTCAATTCTAAGAACCTATTAAGTAAGTCTTTGTTAAAATAATTCTCAAATGGTGTTTTTGTAATCCTAGGACAGTTGGTCTAGTTTATTTATTTTGCAGAGCTCAAATTCATATAATTGCTGCTATAAAAATGTTTATATTATGTGTAATTCAGCTTGTTCATTCATTGGGAATAGTTATCATTTTGGGGGGACCCCCACATCATCTGTTTGAAATTATCCAATTTTTCAACTTCTTATCCATGAAAGAGTGCACAGATCCTATTGATCTTTTCACTGACTAAAATTTGCTGAAACAGATTCTTGTGGATTTTAAAGTAAGAGAAGGGCTTCAAAGCCAATGGCCATCACTGGCTGATGTTTACATGACACTCAAAACCGATGCTTCTGCTACAGTAAACCTTAGAAATTAAACCATTGTTGGTTATGAATTGAATCTAAAACTGATACTTACTACATTTACGTCATAGAGTTTCATAGCAAGTTTACAATGGCCACTTCTAAAAAAGTTTAAAAATTTCACTTTTGAACAAACTTTTTAAAAACATGAAAAAACTTTTATAATGTCAATTTGTTTTTAACAATCAAACTGTATATTTTGTAGCCTTTAAATGTCTTTTTTTGTTTTAACCATTTATCAAAGATTTGTTATTTGATTTCCTAATAATAATAAAATGAGTCAAACCTGCAAATCAATTTGTGAAAAATGTGCAAAATCAAAAATTTAAAAATATTGCATTGTGATAAATCATACATAGTTATGTATAAAATGTGTACATAGAAAAATAACTTTATCTACAATATATAAATGAATATGCTTACCCAAAACACTCATATGTAGAAGTTTCCAAGCTTGATTTTATCCTACAAACAAATGAATAATGTAAAGTTTACTGTATTTTAAAGGCATTAAATAAGCATAAAAACCTAAATACATTTACTGTTCACTAAAATTGTTAAAAATGAGTAAATGACATCCAATTAAACAAAGAGATAAAAATAAAATATTATCAATTATCCAGTTCTATTTTATACATGTAATTTGCCGTCTGTCTCAATATACAGAAATAACAAATGCAAATACTGTAGTGTTTGTAGTGGCTTAAATGTGAATTGATCACTTTTACATAAATGGCCCACTCAGGGCCACACTTACATTCTCATAATTGGTGGTAATACAGCAAACCTCAGTGTGCCAAGGTTAGAGGGTTGTGCAATAACCTTTTCCCTTTTACTCTTAAAATACTATTCACTTTGCTCTAATGAACTAACATGAGAATCAGGGCTGTATGTGCTCTATGTAAAACTGTGGTATGCTTAATACTTCTCTTAAGTTCGGAAAAGTGCATCTAGAAATGTGGAAGATGGGAAATAGTCCCATTAAAAATATGAAAAAAAAGACTTGAAAATAAAAAACTCCTAAATAATGTTATTTGCTCTTCCACAAATCAAGAATTACCCTCTCTGCATTGCTTCACAAAATGGAATATATTTTTTTTAACTACTCCACACACTTACAGTAGGTACAGTACAAAGGCGCAGCTACAATATATTTTGCAGTATAAGTCCTCAATCCAATGCCTCCATAAGGCCTATAAAAATGTTTAACCCTTGGTGTACTGAATGTCATTAACTAAAAATGAACACTAATGTTTTTTGATAAACCAGTGAAAATCAAGGCATGTGATGTTATCCAAGAGATCTTGAGTTGTCTTGTACTTTATAAAGTATCATTGCAATAGGTTTAATAATGTCAGTATTTCTTTAAACAAGTTTCACTATAGAAAATTACTTTTGGTACACAGCAACACAGTCATACCATTAAGAGCAGCTGCGGCTCATGGCTGTAGCAGGTCTGGTAATTGCCAGGTGACCGGGACACCACGTCATGCAAGCCGTACTGTCTGATGGTCCCTACAGTTATTTGGCTGCGCTGATTCCTGGTCCCAGCTGTTACCAAGCAGCCAGCATGCCTCTGTGTGTACTGTATGTGCAGCATTACAGCTGCAATCTATTTGCTCATTAAGGGATCTGGTCTACCTGGTACTTTGCCATTGGTCCCTGTTCATGGTAAAAGGCTGCCAGCCCTGCACAGCCTTGCTGGGGATGGTACCATAGGCTCCCCCTATCCCTGATGCCCACTCTATGTGAGCAGCTGGCATTTTTTTTTTACCAAGAGAGGAGAGGGAGAGTGACTTGTGAACAGGGGAGTGTAGCTGCATGAGACCAAGGAGGGCTGCTGACAGAGAGAACAATGGTGCTGCTGAAGATCCCTGGTCAGCCAGAGCATGACAGAACCATTTTGCCACTTTGAGGTAGTCATGTGTGTGTAGTGTTTGTGTGTGCAGTGTAAGCAGTAGGAGTCACAGCACAGTGTGAAGGGATGGAGGGGTCAGAAGATGAGAGCTGTGGAAAAGAGGAAAGGACACAAAAAAAGAAATAAAGCAGGTAAGGATGATAAACAAACAATAGAGTGAAAGCTACAGTATAATAAACAGATCAGACTTATAGAAAAATGGGAAAGCATTGACAAGCAATTCTTCACTGACGTGACTTGAAGAAGAGGGTGCAGTCAGAGGGCAGATATGAATATATACTTGAGTGTACGAGTTGTATTATCCCAGAATGTGCAGTTAGTGGGATATGATAATGAAGTCTCTAATGTTGCTTGTACTGTGCTTTAAGCATTGAATGTTACACTAGGGTACTTTAATCCTAGAAGAATAATGTATTTTGGACAAAATCAGATAAAGTAATAGCACTAGAATGGACAGTTGCAGAAATATAGGTGGTCATTCCGAGTTGATCGCTCGTTATTTTTTTTCGCAACGGAGCGTTTAGTTGCTAATGCGCATGCGCAATGTCCGCAGTGCGACTGCGCCAAGTGAATTTGCTATTAAGTTTGGTATTTTTGCTCACGACATAACGAGGTTTTTTCTTCGTTCTGGTGATCGTAGTGTGATTGACAGGAAGTGGGTGTTTCTGGGCGGAAACTGGCCGTTTTATGGGAGTGTGCAAAAAAACGCTGCCGTTTCTGGGAAAAACGCGGGAGTGGCTGGAGAAACGGGGGAGTGACTGGGCGAACGCTGGGTGTGTTTGTGACATCAAACCAGGAACGAAACTGACTGAACTGATCGCAGTGGCAGAGTAAGTCTCGAGCTACTCAGAAACTGCTAAGAACTGTCTATTCGCAAATCTGCTAATCTTTCGTTCGCAAATCTACTATGCTAAGATTCACTCCCAGTAGGCAGCGGCTTAGCGTGTGCAAAGCTGCTAAAAGCAGCTTGCGAGCGAACAACTCGTAATGAGGGCCATAGTCAGAATTGTCTAAATAATTTTCTCTTTTATAGGGTTGTGCACACCTGAACAGAGCAACACTTGAAATCACCCCCATAGAGGTGAGGAGCAGCATTAGCATTTTATTATATAGGATACTGTAATTGATTCTTCATTTTCAACAAACTAATTTAACATTGTCTTGGAAATTATATGTTTAATCATAAAATCATAAGAAGAATATGTGGCTACCAAAATTTAAAAGAATAACTCAGTTAAAGCTATATTATTGCACTGAGTTAACTAGAATGCACCCAATTTAACATAAGGTTCATACGGTATACACATGAGTACATACAATATATTTTACAATAATCAGTTTCTAGATTGTATCACAAACATATACAGTGGAATAAGGACATTACTGCTGTTAAGATGGTTTATAACTAACTATTATCAATAGTTAGTTAATCATTTGTACTAGTGAACAACAATGTGAGATGGACATACTGTATTGGAAATCTGAGTGGGATTATTTGCAGTATAATTATCTCTCTACACGTTATTTAAAGCTCTATAGAGCATGTATGGTATGAATTAAATTAAATTCTATTTAGTATTTTGACAACTGCTAAAGTAAATCATTTAAATTATACATGTCTAATTATCTATATATTGTATTAATATATGTATATGAATTGTCCAAAAATACATGGAAAACAACAAAGGTAAAAGAGTTATTAATACACTTATATTAAAATATGAAAGCAAGGCAGTAGTGTCCTGATTAGTTACAGTATACAGTAGATGAGAGCTGCATATAGTTATATTTATCACTTAACATAAATTGTATTTCTGAAATATAAGACTTCTATATTCACAATCAATTCTCAAAGTCTAAAATTAATTTCCAAATACATGAATGCAGGTATGTAGCCTTCTACTTTAACCTCAATCATATGCATTGTCTTTTATGCTTTTTTTATTCCAGTAATATTTCTGTGCATATGCATTATGTTTTATTCATTCTTCTATCATATTCCATACAGAGTCATGTGCATTACGGCTCAGTGTTTCTTAGCTGAAAGAATGTAGCCCTATCTACTGTATATGGGGCACAAGTTATGTAGTAGCTTTGCTTATTGGTAAGTTATTGTGTGTGTGATGCCCCAGTGAGTTCAACCTTTAGAGGTTTAGTTCCTGAAGTATATAGTGGGGGGAATTCAATTGTTTGAAAAGTCGATTGGGTGTTGTTGTTTTTCCTGTCTATTAGATAGGATAAACAGACACCCAACTGACTTTTCAAACAATTGAATATCCCTTACTGTCTTCTTACCACAATAGTGAATTCTCTTTAGCTGTTCAAATCTCATGGTGTGAGGAAGTGTTGGAACTGCAACTTGATCCAAAGCTGTTGGTCACTTTTATCTTCTGATCTCAGTGTATTTTGGTCACTGGTGACTTTTTTGCTATTGCCTACATGTTTCATCTTGCTTACCAGCTTCAGCAGAAATTACTTCACACTGCAAAGGAGTCTTCATTATACCCAGAGGCGGATTTCCCACACTGCAGTACAAGCAGCCACCTAGGGCCTGCCTGCTACCAGTGTTTTTTGTTCTTCTTAGCAACTCTAGGGAGAACAATCATTGTGAGCGGTACCTCTGTCTGTCTGTGCCTGTGTGTGACCCTAACTGTATGTAAAGTACTGTACAATATGCATGTGTCTGTGTGTGACCCAGACTGTAAATTTCAATTGAGTAAAAATAAATCTTTTGTTAAAATGTTTCTCAATTGGTGTTTTTTTTAATGGGGACAGAAGTTGTCAATTTGATATATTCTGTATATCTCCTAATCATATAATTGCTTATTTAATGGGTTCTTCAGTGCAATCATTTTTTTAGGATCATTAATGTAAACAAAAAATAATAATAATTCAATTATAAATGGGGGTATATAGCCATGAGGCCCATATATTAAAAAATCTGCAATACCTGTATATAATAATAGTGTGTTATGAACCATTAATAGCAATAATGTGAGCATCCCCTTCTTTTACCTGTTTGTGATACAATCCAGAAACAAATTTTTGTGGAACAAACAGTATGTGGTCATGTACAGATGGATCCACATTTATCTTGACCTTTAGTGGTATTAACGGAGACTGGCCAATCGGATTTAATCCCCTGCTGTAATGACTTAATCCCCTGATGTATTTTTCTCTCTATTGTATTACAGTTGAGAATAATAGATGAAGGGTTTATGCTAATAAATCAAGTAGTTATAAAACTTACACGGGTAAGTGACTTTTCCTTTCAAATCCTAGCAGTCAAATATTCTTCTTGTATAATTTTGAAAGGAAATTTATTTTAACAAAGGAGAAATTATTGAAATATATGAGCTCTGCAGAATAAATTATTTGACCAATTACCCAAGGTTAAGTAAGGACACTCATTTAGAAACAGTTTAATTTCTTAATCTGGCTCTTTTAATCAGATTAAGAAACCATAATAATAGTAAATATGAAATAGTAGCTGTAAAATTAGTTACCTAAAAAAATTAAAGAATTTAAAGACTAATTGAGTAATTTAAAGTTTAAGGTAGCTAGAGGAATCATCTGCAATATGAACCTATCTGTGGTGAAGCTCACAACCCTAGGGTATGTTATTTCACAAAATCATCTGGCCACTCTCTGTCCTGCTAAAAACAATCCACTTCTTTTCTAAAAAGACTAATACTTCAGAACTGGTCTGCACAAGGTGGGAGACAAACAGGGCTTCACTCATGATTTACCAGTAAGCAACTTTGACAGTTCCATATAGATTGTACTACGTTTATTTAGCTGTTACTGTGTATGAATTACAATTCTATTGTGTGTACAGTATGCACACGAATCTTACAAGAATATGACTTACCAGACAAGCATAAAAGACTGAAAATGTTGGATAGTTACCTGTATTCTCTGCTTTGGAAATTCGTTTTAGACTTTAGAACTTCTTGTGAATACTGTAGTATCTTTATTTGGTGAAAACAAATGATTTTAAGAGATCTATATCTACAGTATATGCTACAGTATAATGAGTATTTACTACAGTATTTGCTCATTTATAATGAGCTTGGATTCTACTGCCTTAACGTTATTCTTTATATTCAGAACTCATGATATGACATAATAATATATTAATACGTGAGACCAGGCCACTATCAGGATTGTGTTATTATATTGTTTGTCAGTGTTGTGATTGCCGGTATTTCATCTGTCAGCACGTGTGCTAGGATTACTCTTTGTCAATATTGTATTGGTGTTGGTATTTTGACTACCGGGATTGTGTTAGTATCGGTATATTGTTTGTCAGTCTTGTGATTGCAGGTGTTTCTTCTGTCAGCATTAGTGCTGGAATTATTCTTTGTCAGTATTGTATTGGTGTCGGTATTTTGACTATTGGAATTGTGTTAGTGTTGGTATATTGTTTGCCGTGTTGTGGTTGTCTGTATTTTGTATGTCGGAATGTCAGTGTTTGGTATTCTGACTGGGGGGTTTGTGGTCTGTAAGGATTACAACCTTGCCGGCGTTGTGTTTACCAGTATTTCGATTTTTCAGTAACTTCACTGTGTCAGTGTCTTCACAGTGTCTGTATTTTGTGTTGTTGGTTTTTATTATCGTCTTGACCTGTCAGTATTTTGAGTGTCGGTATTTGAGGTGTGCCGGTTTTTAAGCTGTATTGGTATATTGGTTGTATGTTTAGTGTGCCTGTCGGGATTTTTTTGTTTGTGATTTGGTTGCCGATATTATGTTTGTCAGCATTGCATCAAGCAGTATATTAACTGCGACCATATTAATCAATACTAGCCAAGCCTGTACTAGGAAGCCTGGGATTAGTTATATATATATATATATATATATATATATATATTTTATATTTTTTTTTGGGGGGGGGGTCCTCACATCATTTGTTTTGATTTTCCCCTTTTTTTTTACTTTTTATACATCAAAATCTGTACAGATACTATGGGTCTGAACAGTGCTTGACACCCATTGCTGATTGACAGCAGCTTTTATGGGTTTTTTGGTGATAGAAGTGCTTTAAAATGGATAGCCATCAATTGGCAGATTTTAAATGACAAACAAAACCAATTCTTGGTACAGACTTTAGACACTAAAAAGCTATTGGTTATTAATTGAATCCCAAACCAATGCTAAGTAAATTTACATCATAGACTTTAATCACCAGTTTGCAATGATCACTACTGAAAAGTTTTAGAATTTGTACAAAAGTCACTTTTGAACCTATTTTTTTAAATATGTTTAAAGAATCAAATTGCATATTCTTTAGGATTAAAATAGCTTTTAAATTACTTTTTTTTGTTTTAATCATAAACTAAAGATTTGTACTTTGATTATCTAATAAAATGAGTGAAACCTGTAAATAAACATTATCACTCATTACCACAAATGTGCAAAATAGAAAAGGTAACAAAAATTTTCATTGGGATAAACCATACCTAAATATGTATAACATTTTCACACATAGAAATACATTTTTCTACTTAAACAATATACTTACCCAGGGAAATAATCATCTGTCCAATTATTTGAGGTCTGATTTAAATCAGCAATCTCCATGTTGGCTCTTCCCTACAAACACATCAATAATGTGCAGTATCATAGACATTTAAATGGTTGTAAACAAACATAAAAACTAAAATACATATTACTGTTCACAAAAGTAATTTGTTACAAATTTAGTAAATGACATCCATTTAAATTAAGAGATTAAAAATAAATGACAATTAATTCCCCATAGCTATTTTATAAATTGTTCATAATCTAAGTGTTTTAAAATGAACAGCGGAATAACACAATCAAAATAGGTTTTTGAATGTTTAACTGTAACAATTGCAACTTCATTATTCTCTAAGACTAAATAACTTTAGTTTTATTTCAAATACATCATGTTCAACAAATTGCTTCTCTGCATTTCACTTCATGGTATCCTTTCCAAAGCAATTACATAATTCACTCTCCCTGCCACTCACCCATCTCAGAATCAGAATCAGCTTTATTGGCCAGGTATACTTGCGTATACTAGGAATTTGTCTTCGATTTGCTATACAACAGCCAATTAGGTAACAGATAAGCAGGTGGGGGGGGGCAAGTAAAGTCACACAGATAGGTATACCATAGGGACGCAAGTTAGTTACATGTACGTCTAGTCAGTCAATGTTCAGGAGTTCAGCAGGCAGACCGCATGGGGAAAGAAACTTTTGAGGCTTCTGGTGGACCTGGCGGGGACGGCCCTGTAACACCTGCCTGAAGGAAGCAAGTTAAACATGGTATGGCCGGGATGTAGTTGGTCTTTTACTATCTTCATTGCCCGCTTTTTAGCTATGGACAGGTACAGGTCCTGGACTGAGGGAAGGTCGGCCCCGATGATCTTCTCTGCAGTTCTGACCACCTTTTGGAGCCTGCATCTGTCCCTCGCACTGGCGGAGCTGTGCCATACGAGTATTGAGGAGCACAGTACCGACTCCACAATCGCGGAGTAGAAGAGGAGCAGAAGCTTCTGTGGGATGTTGAACTTCCTTAGTTGCCTGAGGAAGAACAACCTCTGCTGTGCTTTCCCAACAGTGGCATCTGTGTTGGACCCCCATTTAAGGTCCCGGGAGATTGTGGTCCCTAGAAACTTGAAGGAGTCCACTAGAGATACCACACTTTCAGCAATCGTTAGCGGAGGTGCACTAGATAACTTCTTCCTGAAGTCCACTATCATCTCGGCAGTTTTGAGAGGGTTGAGCTCAAGGTTGTTGTGGATGCACCACTGGGCCAACCTGTCTACTTCCCGTCTATAGGCTGATTCATCCCCGTCCTTGATGAGGCCGATGACGGTAGTGTCATCAGCAAATTTTATGATCTTTACTGATTGCACCTCTGAGGTACAGTCACAGGTACAGTGTACAGGGAGAAGAGCAGGGGTGAGAGGACACAGCACTGAGGGCCCCCTGTACTAATGGACCGTGCTTGAGAGGTGAATTCCCTGTACACATTGCCTCCTCAATTGTCCACTCCCCTCTGATTAACACTCATGAGCTTTCTACTTATCATTATACATTAACCATAACATCCACAACCTGTCACCATAAAAAAAAACATTCACAAACCTCCTACACTCACATCTATCTCTCTCTGCTGGTTCTGGTAGCTGGTGATATTTCATCAAATCAGGGACCAAACCACTTGTCCCACTCACATTCACCTGATTTGCAGCAATGTAGAAATCCTGCCAACATACACATCATGTCTCCCTTCACCCTCCAAATCGCTAAAATGTGCCTTATGGAATGCAAGCTCTGTTTTTACCAAATTAACATCTATCCATAACACAGCCTCCCCTGCAGCACTGTCACATGGTGGTCTCCACTTCACACACACGTCCAGTCCAGGTAACAGTAAAGGAGGTGGAGTTGGACTTTCCTAATCCTTCGCATACACAGTTCTACAACAGGTTCTATCACTCACATTTACATCATTTGAAGTACATTCTAGCAAGATTTACACTTGTTTCTCTCTGTGTGTTGCAGCTATCGCCCACCTTGTTAACCTAAACAATTTCTGGAAGATTTTTCTGCTTGGCTCCCTCACTTCCTATCTTCTGGTGTCTCCACCATCATCATGGGTGATTTCAATATTGCTATTGATAGTCTGAAATCTGCTGCTCATGCCCCGAATCTACTCTCTCTAAACTCCACTCTCGGCTTCTCCCAATAAACTGACTCCTCTACTCATCAGGAGGGTCACTGCATTGATCTAGCATTAACCGGACTATGCTCAGTTTCTGAATTCACTAACACTTCTTTACCGCTCTCAGATCACAATCTTATCACCTGCATGCTCTCCTCCAATACTACAAACTCAGTGTCACTGAAGTATTCCAATCCTTCTCAAACACACAGAAATATTAATGCAAATAATTTTCAAGAACTTTCCACCTCTCTGCAACAACTGCTTTAACCTAATTCTGCATTCACTTCTCCTGAGATGGCTGTATCACACCTGAACCAGACTCTAGAAATAGCTCTTGATGAAGTAGCTCCAGCTAATCATCACACTCTACATAGGTCTAGATGCCAACAATAGCACTCTAAATTAACAAGACACCTAAAAAAAATCTTATGTAAAGTTGAATATCAGTGGTATAAATCTCATATTCCAATGACTTACTCAAATATAATAGGTATATTTCAGTCCTGGCACAAGTTAGTGATTATAACTAGTGTAGCAAATGTGAAATTGCATCTGCCTGGCTGTCTAGAGGAGTGCAAACCCTCTAATAAAAAGGCTATCAGAAAGAAATCCGCAGCACTGCTGTAGCACAAACTTAACACACTGTATACAATTATTAACAATTTATTTATTTAAAAAAGAATAAAGCTATATAGAGCAACATTTTTGCATTTGGATAAAATAATGTAGCTCTGCATCAGCAGTTTAAAAAAACAGTAAATAATTTATTTTTTAATTAAAGGCTGTATATTAATAGATCTCAGAGATACTGTTTTAGCAAACAAAATGACAATACAAATTGGCCAACAGCAGCTTTTTGTATCCACATTAATTTATGATAATAGTAGTACCAACAGTGGTTGGCATACATTTTAATGCTGTGCAGATTCTCAGTGCAGTCCCATCAATCTCTACACAGCAAAGTGTCACTCACCGGAGTTCTCTGTTAAGTGGCTTGTTTAAGAGAATCCGGGTGCTAGGCACATAGGTAGCATTGTAATATATAACAAAGCAGGGCACATATGCGAGCGATGTATAACCTGCTGGAATGGAACTTAATTTAGCAGGAGGTAATGATCTCCTTAGGAGCCCACCAGGGCCATTGGTGCAACTGGGTATATCACCCTTCATCTGATGTTTATGCTCTGTGGGGAAGCTGGCAATAGTGCTGTGCTTTAAAAATCACTCTGCATGAGGCTTCAATGCATTTCTCTGCTCCTGGCAGCTTTCTCAGAAGAAGTTGCCTCATGCAGTATAGGAAGCTGTGTAAATCCTTGATCCACAGTATAGTCCAATTAATTAATTAATTAGTTGAAAGGGATTTCAGCATAAGTAAGCTTGCAGTTTTGTTATAGATGTTCAGTAAAAACACATCAATCAAAAATCAAATATTGTAGACAAATAAATAAACAAACACATGTACAAAGAGAGTTTAAATACATAATACATAGTTCCCAAAGCCGTAAATACATTATATGCTTATACTTATATGAACATCACCTGCCACAGATGGACAGTTTCTATCATCATAAAAAGAGGGGAAAACAGATGGAGAAAAAGAGGGAGAAAAAGAGAGGGTGTACAATCCGGTTGGTGTAGAGTCTTGTACAAATAATTCCATCATAGTACTGTATAAACTGCTGGTGGTCAATTGGTTAGGAGGAAAATATGTGTTAGATAATCTATTAATTCAATATATCTTTATATAAGGAGGTAGAAATATTATAAGTACAAAATTACAAAAAAATTACTACCTAAGTTTATTTTTGATACACAACTTTTACCCGAAGGTAAACAAGAACTCTCCTATGATGGGGCACTCAGGTGGTATTTATCATTTTGTGCTACACCTAAGTTTATTCTCATATATAAAACAGTCTACCTCTTATTGTAATGCCCTGGACACTACCAAACAAACATATTTTCAAACTCTAATCTCTGCTCAAGCCTCTAACTCAAAATTACTTTTTAATACATTTAAATAACTTCTAACCCCTCCATTCAAGGTTGGCGACAGAGGGGCTTAAATGGGACACCTGTACAGTGTCCCAAGGATCAGAGGGGCCCCAAGGATATGCTGCTTAGTGCCGGACAGGGTTGTGAGGCGTCTTGTCCAAATAGGGCAATGAGCTACAGGCAGTGTGGCCACAGTCTCAGAGTGACAGGAGCCTCTCACACACAGTCTATCGGGTCCAGCTCTGTTGCAGGCAGTTATGGGACATGGCAGCATATCTGCTAGCCAGGATTCCTGTGCCCTGAGCTGACCTCTACTAGTGGAGTCTGCTTGGCGGTATTCAGGTCTGGGTACTAGGGAGTACAGTGCAGGTGAGCCTTTCACCAGAGTAAGAGTGGCATGGTGAAGGGACAAATGGTTTTGGGATGGGGTGGTGGAGTTGTGAATGCAGCATGGAGTCATTGGGGAGAGACAGACTGTGGGTAGTGTGAGAGGAAAGAGAGAGAGGGAGACACAGGCTGTGGTGAATGTGGGTGAGTAAGAATACTGTAGATATACATATTTATATATGTGTATAAATATATATATATAAACAGTTTCTTATATAGTGCAGAAAATCTGTTGTGCTTTAATATATAATATATATATGAGAAGATTAGTTACGCTGATGCGCTCCTTCCTGTACTGTATTTATCTATGAAGATTGTTCGTAAAGGTAGTTCACTCAGCAGTAGCTCAAGTAGTGACTTCAACACTAGAACCACAGATTCCTCTGTGGGTGGCAGTTCAGTTCCTTATATAACACTTGGTATGTGCTTGTTTGGGTAATCTGTAAAGACAGTGGAGGAGGGAACAAGCGCCTGATAGTGTAGTATCTTTGGGTACAATGACAACACACATGTACAATATAGGTAGTACCCATACCAGATTCTCCGAATTACATCAGCCTGTAGTTAGATCATTGATGAAGCAGCTCCCAAGACATGTGTCCACTATCTTTATGATACCTCTTATGCGGTTAAACTTGTGGTTTCTGGACAGCTACCATTTCTTCATTGCTCTCAGCAAAGTTGGTCTCTAGATATATTTGTAAACAGACGTGATTCTGGGATATTTCCCTTTTCTTATGTAAGTTTGTTTTATTTGGCACAATGGAAAATCAGACAAAGATCCTGTACTGCATATACCTGTGACAGTGGACAATGGAGGGTCTTTACTCTACCAATACCACCGGGTTGGGGGAAAGGTAGCTCGGCAAATCTCTACAATGCTGGCATGTGATTACTATCAGGCACTTGTTCCCTCCTCCATTGTCTTTACATATATATATATATATATATATATATATATATATACTGTATGTATATATATATATATATATATATATAATAATCTGAGGGGGCCCCCAGAGGTATCACTGTACCATGCCCCAAGATTTCTACTGCCAGCCCTGCCTCCCTCACCCAACCAACCTGCCAATATCAAGACACAAGATCTTGCTTCCTACTTCAATTACAAGATTGATAAGATCTGAGATAAAATGGTAGTGACCTTCTCAATCATCTAGCTGAACTCCCTGGCACTCTTTCTTCATTTGAACCCACAAATGAAGATGAAGTATCAATGCTCTGCTCGTCCTGCTACTCTACTACCTCTCCTCCTGATCCTATACCCTTACACATAAGTAAATATCTGTCTCTTGTGATCATTCCAACCTTAACTAATATATATAATCTGTCCCTCGATACTAGGTTCTTTCATTCACTGTTCAAGCATGCAGTGATTACTCCCATTCTGAAAATAAAATTATTCTGAACCTAACTTTCTCTCAAACTACCATCCAATCTCTCAGCTCCCATGCCTCTCCAAACTACTTGAGAGACTTGCCTACACTCACCTCACACACTTTCTTAACTCACGCAACTTTTTGGACCCACTTAAGTCAGGCTTTAATTCCCTATCCACATAGACAGCACTGACTAAAGTAGTGAATGATCTGGTCACTGTGAAGTCTAAATGCTATTTCTCACTTCTTATTCTTCTAGATCTCTCTCCTGCATTTGACACTGCTGATCACTCTCTTCTCATACAAACACTGCAATCCCTAGGTCTGCAAGACAAAATCCTTTCTTGGTTCTCATTCTATCTAATCACTCCTTCAGTGTCCACTTTTCTTAATTCACCTCCTCTTTGCTACCTCTTTCAGTTGGAGTACCGCAAGGCACAATCTTAGGTCCTCTGCCTTTCTCAATCTGTACCACTTATCCTGGCAAACTAATCAGCTCTTTTGGATTTCAGTATCATCTGTATGTAGATGATACTCAATTCTACCTATCCTCCTAAGATTTGTCACCATCTGTATTGGGCCATGTCACTGAATGCCTTTCTGTCATTTCGTCTTGGATGTCAACTTGCCACCTCAAACTTAAAATTTCCAAAACAAAGTTAATTATATTTCCACCAGACAATAGTAGTTACCAACCTGATATCTTTATCACTGTTGAGAACTCGACAATCAGTCCTATCCCACAAGCTCGTTGCCAAGGTGTCATCCTTAACTCTGAACTGTCCTTTATTCCCCACATTCAATCTTTCTTAAAATCATGTTGTATGTATCTTAAAAACATATCCAAAATACGACCATACCTTACACAAGACACTGAAAAAACTCTAATCCATGCTCACATTATCTCCTGCATTGACTATTGCAATAGTCTTCTTACTGGTCTTATCAAAAAGAGACTCTCACTACTGCAATCCATTCTGAATGCAGCTGTGAGGCTTATCTACCTTGCTAGATGTTCATCAGCTGCAGATCCACTCTGTCATTCCCTCCATTCGTTACATGTATTCTACCATAATCAATATAAAATACTTTTACTCACACACAAGGCCATTAAACTAACTACACCAATGTACATTTCTTAACTTATCTCAAAATATCTCCCAACTTGACATCTCCTCTCTTCACAAGATCTACGTCTCAACATCCACACCCATTATTCACTCCCTATTCATTAAAACACTAATTCACAAGAACACTATTTCATTTGGAACGTATTTCACTTGAACTATTCATTGCACAACAATTTCCTTGATATTGCCTTGCGTATTGAGAGTCAAGAGATATTCACTACTACTTATAGTAAACAAGTTGATTGATATATTTTTAAACTAGAGATGTTGTCATTTTGCACCTTGGATGCAAAATATTCCCAAGATTCAATATTATAGGTTGTGCCATTACTGTTCTGATGATTCTTATCTTGCTATACAAGCAATGGAACTCAAAGACGCCTTTAAAGAACAGGGATACCCAGAAGTTTTACTAAAAAGGGCTTTTCAAGAAGCATTTATTAAATACAGAGGATCTTTACTTTTAATAGCTGAAAAACACCAGAAACCTTCAAGGCTATCTTGCTCCTAGTCATTTGACTCCTATTCCATTAAAACCAATCTCAGAATATATAGAAAATAACCGGTTTTATTTCTTTGTATAACCAGAAGACTGTTATAAATGTTCACATTTTTGATGTATAACTTACAAATTTATTAAACATTAAAGTAGTAAATTTGAATCGCAAACTTTAGGACAACCATTTGATATTCAGGATTTCATTAATTGTCAAAAAAGGTATGTGGTTTATCTGATTACCTGTACATGTGGAGCTCAATATGTGGGGAGATCCCTAAAAAGGAGGTTTTTGGAACATAGGCTTAATGTGATTAAAGGTATTAACACTCATAGCTTGTCAGGATTCACCATAAGCGAAGGAAACAGATTTAACCTTCTCTGCAAGAGAAAAGCCTTTTGGATTTTTGCTTTTAATGCCCTGTCTCTAATTGGTTTAAATTAAAATATTGAGATTATATTATTAATATCTGATATATATATATATATATATATATATATATATATATGGGAATTTCAATTTGGTATTAGGTGCTTTAGTAAGAGAATTCTCATGTTACCATGAATCAATTGGTATAACTATGAGTGGTGCTTATTTAACAAGATACAGCTTATTTAACAAGACACACCTTATTAAATTGTTGAAATCGAAGAAGTTATGACAGGATTATTGTGGTCATGGGGCCTCATTTTTATTATTATATAATTCACCTTGTAATGATAATAATGTTAATAATAGTAATAATGATGATGATGATGATGATGATGATAATAATAATAATAATAATAATAAATAGACTATAAATGATGAAGGAAAAATCCATGTTAGGTGAGATTTGAACCGTGGATCTTATGATGATGAAGACATAGCTCTAGCCAGTGGGCCATACAACATACTGTGCAAATTAACTATTATAGACATATTTAGTTTCATATAATATGACATCTTCTTGAGTAGAGTAGTGAGACAGATAATATTAATAATGTTTCTAATTGATTTAATATTGGTGATTGTTTGTTATGCCATTTAAACCATGAAAATTTGCTATACTGTGATTAAAAGGTTAATGTAGACACACTGTACTTTTTTATGCTTTGCACATTAAATAATAACAAAATAATGGAACTTCAACTGGGGTTAGATTTGAACCATGAACCCTGTAATAATGGAGATGTGGTCTTGACCTGTTGAGCCACAGAGATTGTTATAGAAGTCAGCTATTAAAAGTATATTTAATATAATTATGTTATCTCCCTAAAATGGAATAGAGATGCAATATTGTTTTACTGTGATTAGATGGTTAATATAAATATACGCAATTTTCTAAGTTAAAATGGAGTGTAATTATAAAAAAAATAAAATAAAAAACCTCAAAATGATGCAGTACTTGAATCACGGACCACTTGGTGACAGAGATGTGGCTCTAGTCAGTTAAGCCACAAGGATGGCTATTAAGGGCAACTATTTGAAGCATATTTAACAAGAATAAGTAATCTCTTCAAAGTGGATCAGTGATGCCTAGTTCTAGTAACATATAAATAATTATGTGCTTACTGTATCTCTTATATACTGATACATATATTGATGTTTATAGTTTAAATGTCTTAAAATATGTTGTAAATACTTCTCACCTCTATTTTCTTGATTAATTATTTCACTTTTATGTTGATCACCGTTTATACCCAGGTGTACTAATTATAAATAACAGCTGATTGTCTGCTTTCAGTATAAATACACTAACTGGAACTAATTCACACCTATGGACTCCTTTTGATGAAACTGCCAAGCTCTGGAGGCAGAGAAATGCATTAAGGAGAGTGGAACCCACATTCCATGGACTTATTCTACCTGGGAAAGCCTGCTACTATCTGCAACTAAGGCGTGTCTTTGCAGCTACAATCTCCCTCCGTTTAGGGTTACCACCTCATCCCTTTAATTCTGGACACATACTAATTACACAGGATCTGTGGCTGTCTGCCTTCAAGACTCCATTTCACCTGGTTTATAATCAGCCACAGAACCTGCGTAATTAATATGTGTACAGAATTAAAGGGATGAGGTGATAAGCCTACCTTCTCTCCTGCTCACAAAGACAAGCAACTAACAGACTGTAAGGGGATCACTCTGGTCATAGTCAGCTCACAGTTCACAGAAGGACTGATCTGGATCTACAGTATACACACAGCGCTGGGAGTACACATGAGAAAGACTCTGACTGGGGGTTGTGTCATCAGCTTCCATCACATGGTGATCTGCGTGAGCCTGGGACTTCTGTACCTGTGGTGACCTATTTCTTCACTGTGCATTCTGAAAAGGGTGTTGACCATAGCATGACTGCTAGATAATTACATCTAAATGCTATGAAGCTGTTTATTGTACACTGAAGGGCAGATGTATTAACCTGGAGAAGGCATAAGGAAGTGATAAACCAGTGATATGTGCAAGGTGATAAAGGCACCAGCCAATCAGCTCCAATATGTAAATTAACAGTTAGGATCTGATTGGCTGGTGCCTTTATCACCTTGCACATATCACTGGTTTATCACTTCCTTATTCCTTCTCCAGGTTAATACATCTGCCCCTGAGAGCTGGAGTGAACACAAATATATGCAGTCATATCAGCTTGAACTTTCTAAAGGAGAAATCTGTTGCACAATAATTTATTAAGGCTACCTAGTAAAATATTATATATTGGGCGGTACGGATGGTGTAATGGTTAGCATTACTGCCTCACAGCATTGAGGTCATGGGTTCGATTCCCACCATGGCCCTAACTGTGTGGAGTTTGTATATTCTCCCTGTACTTGCATGGGTTTCATCTAGGTACTCCAGTTTTCTCCCACAATCCAAAAATATATACTGGTAGGTTAATTGGCTGTCAACAAAAATGATCCCTATTGTGAATGTGTGTACATGTGATAACTCCACTGGGGCAGGGACTGATGTGAATTACCAAATATTCTCTGTAAAGTGCTGCAGAATATGTGTGCACTATATAAATAACTGGAAATAAATAAATATTACTGAAGTTTATTTAATATGGAAAAAGGGGATGCGTGGATTATATATGTTTATGTGTTTTAATTGTTAATATTTTAATTGATATTAAAATTAACATGCGCTCTCTTGTGATAATAATAAAATTATTACTTTATGCTTCTCTTAGTAATAACTGCATTTACCTCATTATTTTAAATAAAATAAAGGCTATAATTTATTGGTTAACTAATTATTTTCTTTGTCTGTAAAAAGATCCTTCAGCATTTGGTAGTGATTACAAAACTTTTTATTTTTATTAGATGTGTATATATAATTTTGGTAATGTATTCTATTTTTTGATACTCATTAATAATAATTTATTTAGTAGTTAAATAGATCAAATTTTAATTCAGCAATTATTGTACTGTATAAGCAGCATTTGTTAACAGATGATAGTGATATTTTTTCCAATTTGCTAATGATGTAAATGGCTGTCATTTAATATATCCATTCTACTTTCAGACCTCACTCACTGTATTTAAGTTCATACATTGTCAATAGTACATACATATTATTTTCTTTTGATTGATTACTTTTATTTTCCTTACTTTATTATCTTAGAATGGAAATTTCACAACTTCTGTTCAAATATCTTTGATAGTTTAGAGGTTTTTCATTTTTGTTTCAGTGAATATCAGCCGTTCCAGATATCTGCAAAAACTGGAATACAAAACAAACACAACCATGGAGAAGCAAGTTTAATTGCCGTTAATTAGATACTGTAGTTACAAAGTAATAGCTTGCTAATACTTACTTTCTAATTAAAATTGGAATAACACTTATTACTACAGGTTGAATCTCCCATGTCTGATAATCTGATATCCAAATTCCAATTTTTTTTTTTAGATTCAGTATTGTCACATTTGCTTTCTGATATTTCAATGTAAACAAACTTGTTTTTCATGCACAAATTTAATAATGTATAAAATCCCCTTTAGGTTATGTGTTTAAGGTGTACATGAAACAAATACACTTCATGTTTTGACTTGAGTCCCATAATCAAGCTATTTCATTATGGGATGCAGATAGTCCAAAATACAAAAAAATCCAAAATACTACTAGCCACAAGTATTTCAGATATGGAAGACTCAATCTGTAGTATTCTTATTCTTCTTTTTCTTCTTCTTTTTCTACTTCTTCTTATAATTATTATTATAATAATAGTAATAATAATAATAATAATAATAATAATAATACAGGTTGGGTATCCCATATCCATATATTCCGAAATATGGAATATTCCGAAATACAGACTTTTTTGAGTGAGAGTGAGATAGTGAAATCTTTGTTTTCTGATGGCTCAATGTACTCAAACTTTGTTTAATACACAAAGTTATAAAAAATATTGTATTAAATGACCTTCAGGCTGTGTGTATAAGGTGTATATGAAACATATATGAATTGTGTGTATGTACACAAACTTTGTTGAATGCACAAAGTATATTATAACATTGGCTAAAATGACCTTCAGCCTGTGTGTATAAGGTGTATATCAAACATAAATGCATTCTGTGCTTAGACTTAGGTCCCATCGCCATGATATCTCATTATGGTATGCAATTATTCCAAAATACGGAAAAATCCGATATCCAAAATACTCCTGGTCCCAAGCATTTTGGATAAGGGATACTCAACCTGTAATAATCTTTTTCTTCAGATATTACCAGTTGCCAAGTGTTACTGCCTTTTTAATTAACCCAGCTTCGTTATGTTTTCAATGTTTATAAAACTTCTTTATATCAGCCTCTTCCACCAGCACACACTGTATGCTCTGTGTGTTATTTATGAAGAGTGATTACTAGTAATTAAGAAATTAGGTGCAGATACATACTGTATATATAATTATATAATATAGACTGTGCTGCACTAATACATAATTAGCAACCCTTGAGGCTCTAAGAAGAATCTATTCAGGCTGAGATTGGTTGCATCCTTTAGGTGAGATGCCTTATTCTACCTATCATTGGCATCAATGGTATCAAGTACAGTAGCTATTACTTTATATGGTTTAGCAGGAGATATTTCAATATACTGCAAAGTATTATTGGCTAATTCTATACAAATGATGGGATGCCTTGGAATTGAACTACCTCTTGTGTCAAGAAGATGAATCAGTGTTGTCTGATAACTTAGACAAAAGTTGTGTAGTACTCTTGTTTGTTGTTACTTTGTATAATTAAGTTATTTTATTTTGTTTCAGTCAAATGTTTGCACTGTGTCTATTTCCTTCAGTCAGATGAACAAAAAAAAAACCCCAAAACATAATTCAGATTAAAAATATGGCCAATCTCCCCAGGATGAAGCCAGACATGGATCAAAATGAAATTACAAAAGAAAAAAACAAAAAAGATGCTCATATTGTAGTATTTTCACTCCCACTATTCTAGGGAAAAGGGAAGTGGAAAAACTACTGCACAAGTACTATACTATATATTATTTTTCTACGAACCCCATATTATTTTCTATTTCATAGATTTGAGTTAATTATGGGGGTGCTGCCACACACCGTGGTGTTACCAACATTAGAGAACTTGTTTACCAAAGAGAAGAAAGAATTGGTCTTAAGTGGCGCACAAAAATGATTGAACAATTACCTAAAATATAACTTTTATTCTAGTTTATTTAAAAGACCTGTAACTGTGAAATATTAAAACCAACATGTAATAACAAGACAAAGTGTATGCATTAAAAACACACGCTGCACTCAGAGTGTCATGCACTGCTCTTCTATTTACTTAGTGGGTACAATGACCTCTATAAATTTTGTGTGTATTGTCTGATACTAAGTGAATAAAGATTTGTATCAGTATCCGTATTGCAATCTGTCTCTGTTTTATGTCAGTTACCAAACTCTCCAGTATATTGTGAGATATTATATCACTTATGAGATTTTCAGTGTGTCTGTGTTAATACACCCAGTCACTCTAGAATTTTAATAGCTGCTGGCTGGTGAACCCCTATCTCATATATCAACAGATTTTACTCTGCAGGGTGCATGTGTATAGTTTTAGTTTCCGAAGGTTTGCTGTTATTTTTACCAATTGTTTATGATATATCGCAGCAATTGGAATAATATTAAATGATTGTCATACTGAACAGCCCGTTAGGATTCTATAATATTGACTAGTGCTCTCAATCCTCGTAGTCAGCACTATCATACAAAAAAATACTATGTCTCACTGTTGGTACATTCCACCCTTTATTGCAGTGATCATAACCAAGAATCCTAACTTAAGTGGCGTTCATTTATTGTGAGTATATTCTTATTCTCTAATGTCACCCTAAGTGATCAATTAAGATTCCATATTATTAACTGGTGCTCTCAATCCTTGTAGTCAGCACTGTCAATGTAAAAAAGAAATGCTGTGTCTCACTGTTGGTACATTCCACCTTTTATTACAGTGATCATAGCTTAGAATCTCAAATTGGATGGCATTCACTTATTATAAGTGTGTTATTCTTTGAGGTACTAAATGTATCTCATTGTACTACACCCATTTGTTGCAGAGAAATGATACTTTATTATGAGAAATTATTCAAGGGAATTCACTGCTCTATGTATGCAGCTTTAGATTAGAGTGAGTGAGTTGAAACATTAAATTGTTTCCAAAGTGGTCCACACATTTAATTCTCTCTGGAGACTTGGTTATTTTTGTAACAGATTTGTTGCAATTATTTCTATGTAGAGTCTGCGGGTTAATAGGTACATATGATAGTTATTAAGTATCAACCTCCTGCCATTCCACCTCAAGTTATTACACAATTGTTCACAGTGTATTCAGAGCAGCTGCGTGCCACTGAATATTAGGTGAGGGCAGTAATGGTTTCCTATTCTAAAACAGACAATTCCAGCTTTTTACTCCTATATAGTAGTGTCTTATGATATTATATTCAATCCACTATGAGCTACTGCTTATGGTTAGATGCTTGATATACTTGTTATAGGGCAGGTGTTTAGTTACCATGTATTGATTATAATATCATTTATAATATATCCCCCACACGTGCATAGGATTGATTACTAAATAGAATCTGCATCATTCAGCCGATTGACTAGAGAGAGCCATGGTTTCATACCCTATCATATTATATTTGCTATAGGATTATATGATATACCACAGGCTCCGTTATATATGCGGTCTATACAGGAGTATGTTAGGCACTGTGTCTCACTTTTAGTATTAAGATTCCTAAGTAGCTGGTTAATTGTGCTGCTAGCTATTTGACTCGCCACCCCTCTACATTAAAAGTACATTTTTGATCTCAATCACACTAGGACAAATACAAATATAATTAGCATGCATGCATTATTTCCACTCTAGTGCAGCGTGAACCGCCGACGCGCGTTTCACAGACTGTTTTTTCACAGACTCTCCCCCTTTTTGGTGAACACTGGCAGCTTGTCTCTACTATGCCCGTAACCAGAGATATCAGCCTTCCAGTAGCTGGTCCCTGCTCCAGCTTCACATGCCTGGGATGCAGTTTTATATTTTTGTTGGTGCATTGCTCTGGCTCCTGCACTCTGATCCCCAAGTCCGCAGTACCTCCTGAAAGGTGGGACTCTCTAGTTTTTTTATCTAAGAACTGGAGATATCTGCAGTCACGCAAGCTGCCATCTCACCATAAAATTATGAATATTAAGCTCACTCCACTATCGACCCCTCCCCTACGTATTAAACACCTTCTACCACCTTGAAAGTCATATGCCAGGGCCCCTTCATTCAGCCCAATGTCACCCTTATACAGTTTAGTGTTCTCCTTCCTGCCCCATATGTGCAGTAAAGGAGTAATTAGCAGAAATTATCTCTCCAGGTCATACATGCTGAACGGAAGATAGAACACCCCCTACCGCCCGTGGGACATCAAAGCTGCCGCTGATAGCACTTCCCACCCCTACCGCTAGAGGATGGGTAGGGGCCCCAGTGCATTGCTGTGCCCAGGGGCCTACACTGCTGTTAAGACGGCTCTGACTGTCCACAACATCTTTTCATCCAGAGGATGGAAGCTCCTCCAGAACATTGGTACCATGGGATCCTGCATCCCTGAGGAAGTCCTGGTTAACTAAATGCTTTGGTGAGCACTCACCCTCTGGACACTACTTACTGTATGTGTGCAGTAATTCTAGCCAGCAGCTGTATATAAGGCACTTTTTTTTACCAGAATTTGTGATGCGGTTTTATCAATCAGTGCTACTTTCAACTAATGTCTACCTCATATCTGCATCCTCTGTATATAACTATTAGGGTTTTGTGCAATTTGAGTTAAAGGATATATATGGATTCAGTATGAATTCCCGACTGTCAGGATCCTGGCGGTATGTAGACCGACACTGGTATCCCAACAATCAAAATCCTGACACAGCGCTTCGAGCTCAGCACACTATTCTATTTCACCTCGGGTGGTGGCATGAACCACCACCCTAGAGGGAAAACTGGGCATCTGTCGGGATTTCGACAGCCGGCATTGTTTCCGCTGTCGGTATTTAAACTGCTGAGAAATTAACTGCATACCATCTCTCTCTTTCTCTCATATATATATATATATATATGGTTGAGTATCCATTATCCAAAATTCAAAATCCCACATTTTTGGTTCCCCTACTGAGATAACGACACATATATATATATGTATATTATATTATATACCTATGTAATATATATATATATATATATATATATATATATATATATGTACACATAATATAATATGTAAGCCATTATCTCAGTAGGGAACCCAAAAATGTGGGATTTTGAGTTTTGGATAAGCGATACTCAACCTGTCTAGTGTTTTAGCAAAATGTACTAATAGATTGATATATAATAATCAATTACATTTTACTATATTCAAAGAGATGCCTTTTTTTAAATACTGTAAAACAAACAAATTACTCTTGATTTACAAAGCAGCATCTGCTTTATCCTTATACCTATATTTTATTTTGATAGCCAATTTTGTTTAGACAATTTCAGCATATACTGGTGAAATGTATTTTCCATATATTTATCTACAAATGATAATGGATGGAATATTTTGGACTCTTACCTGAGATTGTTATTGCTGCGGCAGTTTGTATCCTTATGGAAGAAATCACCACATTAAAGATCCTTCAGTGTCCTTAGTGTTTGCTAATTATCATATCTCAGAGTTGCTAAGAGCAAATTTATATTTACGCTCCTTGTGATAATAAATATAATCTTTGTGACATAAAAAACCACTGTACTCACATGGGTGTATAATCTGAGTATCTAACATGCATTGGTGTGACTCAGAGTGATTAGATTAAAAGATTGCTCATGCCTTGAAATTGTTGTCGGTTACAAAACAAAAGCAAATACATTCTAAGTTTATAAATATGAAACAATCATAGCAGCTTTTAATGCTATAAATGGACTATAAAATGATGCCACATCCAAGGCCACAACTGATGTTTATTGCTAAGTACAGATGTATCCTCATACATCTAGCCTCTAAATGAGTGATCCGGCAAACATGCATCTTAGTCTCTGATTCATTTTATTAGTGTTTCCTGGTGCATTGTGACTAAGATGCTTTCTCTGCAATAAAAGATTCCCAATGCTAGCAGAGTTGCATTGAACCTGACATATTACTCCCATCAGACATCTGACATTGCGTGGCGTAAAGTATTGAGGATAGATTTATAAGGACTAGTGATGAGCGGATTCGGTTCATCGGGATCCGAACCCCATCGAACTTCACCCATTTTACACGGTTCCGAGGCAGACTCAAATCTTCCCGCCTTGCTCGGTTAACCTGAGCGCGCCCGAACATCATCACCCCACTGTCGGATTCTCGCGAGATTCGTATTCTATATAAGGAGCCGCGCATTGCCGCCATTTTCACTCGTGCTGTGGAGATGATAGCGAGAGGACGTGGCTGCGTATTCTCAGTTTCTGTGTTCAGTGTGCTGCAAATATCTGTGCTCAGTGTGCTGCAAATATCTGTGCTCAGTGTGCTGCAAATATCTGTGCTCAGTGTGCTGCAAATATCTGTGCTCAGTGTGCCGCAAATATCTGTGCTTAGTGTGCTGCAAATATCTGTGCTCAGTGTGCTGCAAATATCTGTGCTCAGTGTGCTGAAAATATCTACGTTCTCTGCCTGAAAAACGCTCCATATCTGTGCTGCATTGTAGTATATTGTAGGAGGACAGTGCAGAATTTTGCTGTGACCACCAGTATATATATAGCAGTATGGTACAGTAGTCCATTGCTCTACCTCTGTGTCGTCAAGTATACTATGCATCTATACCTGTGCTGCATTTTAGTTGTGAGCAGTATATAGTAGGAGGACAGTGCAGAATTTTGCTGTGACCACCAGTATATATATAGCAGTATGGTACAGCAGTCCATTGCTCTACCTCTTTGTCGTCAAGTATACTATGCATCCATACCTGTGCTGCATTTTAGTTGTGCGCCGTATATAGTAGGAGGACAGTGCAGAATTTTGCTGTGACCACCAGTATATATATAGCAGTACGGTACAGCAGTCATTTGCTCTACCTCTGTGTCGTCAAGTATACTATGCATCCATACCTGTGCTGCATTTTAGTTGTGCACAGTATATAGTAGGAGGACAGTGCAGAATTTTGCTGACCACCAGTATATATATAGCAGTACGGTACAGTAGTCCACTGCTCTACCTCTGTGTTGTCAAGTATACTATCCATCCATACCTGTGCTGCATTTTAGTTGTGCGCAGTATATAGTAGGAGGACAGTGCAGAATGTTACTGTGACCACCAGTATATATATAGCAGTATGGTACAGTAGTCCATTGCTCTACCTCTGTGTCATCAAGTATACTATGCATCCATACCTGTGCTACATTTTAGTTGTGTGCAGTATATAGTAGGAGGACAGTGCAAAATTTTGCTGTGACCACCAGTATATATATAGCAGTAAGGTACAGTAGTCCACTGCTCTACCTCTGTGTCGTCAAGTATACTATGCATCTCTACCTGTGCTGCATTTTAGTTGTGTGCAGTATATAGTAGGAGGACAGTGCAAAATTTTACTGACCACCAGTATATATATAGCAGTACAGTACACTATCCTCTGTGTCATCAAGTATGCTATGCATCCATACCTGTGCTGCATTTTACTTGTGCGCAGTATATAGTAGGAGGACAGTGCAGAATTTTGCTGTGACCACCAGTATATATATATAGCAGTACGGTACAGTAGTCCATTGCTCTACCTCTGTGTCGTCAAGTATACTATGCATCCATACCTTTGCTGTATTTTAGTTGTGCGCAGTATATAGTAGGAGGACAGTGCAGAATTTTGCTGTGACCACCAGTATATATATAGCAGTACGGTAGTGTAGTCCACTGCTCTACCTCTGTGTCATCAAGTATACTCTGCATCCATACCTGTGCTGCATTTTAGTTGTGAGCAGTATATAGTAGGAGGACAGTGCAGAATTTTGCTGTGACCACCAGTATATATATAGCAGTACTGTACAGCAGTCATTTGCTCTAACTCTGTGTCGTCAAGTATACTATGCATCCATACCTGTGCTGCATTTTAGTTGTGCGCAGTATATAGTAGGAGGACAGTGCAGAATTTTGCTGACCACCAGTATATATATAGCAGTACGGTACAGTAGTCCACTGCTCTACCTCTGTGTTGTCAAGTACACTATCCATCCATACCTGTGCTGCATTTTAGTTGTGCGCAGTATATTGTAGGAGCACAGTGCAGAATGTTGCTGTGACCACCAGTATATATATAGCAGTATGGTACAGTAGTCCATTGCTCTACCTCTGTGTCATCAAGTATACTATGCATCCACACCTGTGCTACATTTTAGTTGTGCGCAGTATATAGTAGGAGGACAGTGCAAAATTTTGCTGTGACCACCAGTATATATATAGCAGTAAGGTACAGTAGTCCACTGCTCTACCTCTGTGTTGTCAAGTATACTATGCATCCATACCTGTGCTGCATTTTACTTGTGTGCAGTATATAGTAGGAGGACAGTGCAAAATTTTACTGACCACCAGTATATATATAGCAGTACAGTACAGTATCCTCTGTGTCATCAAGTATGCTATGCATCCATACCTGTGCTGCATTTTACTTGTGCGCAGTATATAGTAGGAGGACAGTGCAGAATTTTGCTGTGACCACCAGTATATATATATAGCAGTACGGTACAGTAGTCCATTGCTCTACCTCTGTGTTGTCAAGTATACTATGCATCCATACCTGTGCTGTATTTTAGTTGTGCGCAGTATATAGTAGGAGGACAGTGCAGAATTTTGCTGTGACCATCTATAACAGTACGGTACAGTAGTCCATTGCTCTAGCTCTGTGTCGTCAAGTATACTATGCATCTCTACCTGTGCTGCATTTCAGTTGTGCGCAGTATATAGTAGGAGGACAGTACAGAATTTTGCTGTGACAACCTATAGCAGTACGGTACAGTAGTCCATTGCTCTACCTCTGTGTCGTCAAGTATACTATGCATCCATACCTGTGCTGTATTTTAGTTGTGCGCAGTATATAGTAGGAGGACAGAGCAGAATTTTGCTGTGACCACCTATAGCAGTACGGTACAGTAGTCCATTGCTCTACCTCTGTGTCGTCAAGTATACTATGCATCCATACCTGTGCTGTATTTTGGTTGTGTGCAGTATATAGTAGGAGGGCAGTGCAGAATTTTGCTGTGACCACCTATAGCAGTACGGTACTGTAGTCCACTGCTCTACCTCTGTGTCATCAAGTATACTACAAAAGTTCAGTAAAATGACCCAAAAATCAAAATTAAAAGCGGCTGATGAGAAGCGTAAACTTTCCAATATGCCATTTACGACACGTAGTGGCTAGGAACGGCTGAGGCCCTGGCCTATGTTCATGGCTAGTGGTTCAGATTCACATGAGGATGGAAGCACTCATCCTCTCGCTAGAAAACTGCAGTGCCACTTCTCGATGGGCCAGGTGTTTGTGTCGCCCACTTGGGTTGCTTAGCTTAGCCATCCAGCTACCTCATTGCACCTCTTTTTTTCTTTGCATCATGTGCTGTTTGGGGACTATTTTTTAAATCTGCCATCCTGTCTGACACTGCAGTGCCACTCCTAGATGGGCGAGGTGTTTGTGTCGGCCACTTGGGTCGCTTAGCTTAGCCATCCAGCGACCTTGGTGCACCTCTTTTTTTCTTTGCATCTTGTGCTGTGTGGGGACTATTTTTTAAATCTGCCATCCTGTATGACACTGCAGTGCCACTCCTAGATGGGCCAGGTGTTTGTGTCGGCCACTTGGGTCGCTTAGCTTAGTCACACAGCTACCTCATTGCACCTCTTTTTTTATTTGCATCATGTGCTGTTTGGAGACTATTTTTTAAATCTGCCATCCTGTCTGACACTACAGTGCCACTCCTAGATGGACCGGGTGTTTATGTCGGCCACTTGGGTTGCTTAGCTTAGTCATACAGCTACCTCATTGCACCTCTTTTTTTCTTTGCATCATGTGCTGTTTGGGGACTATTTTTTAAATCTGCCATCCTGTCTGACATTGCAGTGCCACTCCTAGATGGGCCAGGTGTTTGTGTCGGCCACTTGGGTTGCTTAGCTTAGTCACACAGCTACCTCATTGCACCTCTTTTTAGCCATCCAGCGACCTCGGTGCAAATTTTAAGGACTAAAAATAATATTGTGAGGTGTGAAGTTTTCATAATAGACTGGAAATGAGTGAAAATTATGGTTATTGAGGTTAAAAATACTATGAGATCAAAATGACCTCCAAATTCTATGATTTAAGCTGTTTTTGAGGTGTTTTTGTAAAAAAACACCCGAATCCAAAACACACCCGAATCCGCCAAAAAATTTTCAGGGAGGTTTTGCCAAAACGCGTCCGAATCCAAAACACGGCCGCGGAACCGAATCCAAAACCAAAACACAAATCCCGAAAAAATTTCCGGAGCACATCACTAATAAGACACATCTGTACTAAGCAAAAAAACACATGTTGGAGCCTGGCACGCAGAGAGAATCTGTTTGGATCAAAAATGTATTAGGACACACTTGTAACTCTTTGAATGGAATTAGACAGCTATCAAAACCATTAAACACAAAATGGCCCTGATTCTAAGTTCCACTCAAAATTGCACACAGCATTATCTATCTGTAGTCACCTATTTGTTTGTTTATTTAAATGGTGGTCCTAACTATAGTAATTCCCTTGGGTCCATTAATTTGCTGAATGTGCATGGTCTTTTTGCACACTAAAGGCAAGCTGAAATGGGATATCAGTTATGGAGCCAAATTTGAATCACCACCTATAAAAGGAAGTTCCTGGATACTCTTCTGTGCCAGAGTATAGGCTGCCAAACCATACTTTACCATTAATGCCTCTGTGCTTGCTTGAGAATTTCCAAGTAAAATTCTGTTTCCAGTTACTGTCACTCCTCTTTTCTGTTCTCAGTTTATGCCATTCCTGTGTTTTGTTCCCAGTCCCTGCCACTCCTGTGTCCGGTTCCCAGTTTCTGCCACTCCAGTCTCCTGTTCCCTCTTTCTGCCACTATTCCCAAGTTTTTCAATCCGGTCTGACCCAAACTGATGACTCTGTTACTATACACATCATGTCAAATTACAAGAACCCAGACAAAAGACCACCACCTGGGTGTTGGGTGTAGCAAAACCCAAACCTCCCTGTGGGGGTCCTTGGTGAATATCACCAGCAAATTAGCCTCTGTGCCTCTGTTCTGCATATCAGCAATCATGGAGTACAGGTTTGCATCCATGATACACATCTGTGAGTTTGCCACAAAATACACTGGTCCAAACAAGGTTGTCACTGGAAATGTCACCTAAAAAACTACTGGAACATCTTCTTGCCAGAGTTGAGCAGCAAGAGCATGACCAGGCCCAGATCAGGGCATTCTTAACAACATTGTAGGCCCTTGACAAAGCAAATCACAGGGGCCCCTACATGGCCATTCATGGTGTGTTACCAATTTAAAAAAAAAATCATAACATGCCCTTCCAACCTAATGTGCCCTTGCAACTCAAGACCTTTCTAGGTTGCAATGCAAACATAAATGTTATTATGGCCAAGAAGGGTCAGAAACTAAGCATTTCTTGTTTGCCATTGCAGATCCCTGTATAATCAACCTAAATGGTAATACATTTCAAACAGCTACCATTTAATGTCAAACTCAGAATCTAACCATGCAGGTTGGTGCTTTCAACAGGGAATTAATCTTGTACTTTTTTCCATCATCTGAGAGTCCTGTTTTGAGTTGACCATGGTCATTGTTACATGTGACTTTCGTAGATTGGAGCAATCCCCAAATTCTGTCCTGGGGAATGCAATGCCATCAGAGATGCTTACTTGCAATCATACCTTCACAGCAAGTCATTCAGAGCACCACCATCTCACAAGATAACGTCCTGCTGGCTCCATAATGATTCTTCTGAGGTGTGCTCAGCAAAATTTCAGCTGAAACACTACCTGTTCATTGGGAATGGTACTGCCATGTCAACCTGTTACCCAGTAAAGTGCCTCCTCAAAGTAGAGTGTTACCTCTGTTTTGATGCGCAGGCAGTATCTGAGTATATTAAGATGGGAAAATCAGGAATCTTAGGCTCTTCATTGATTTCCAAGGACTAAACGCAATCACCATAAAGTCTTTGTTTTATTAAAACATGAAGTAAAAGTGTATTAAAAAGTATATATGATGGTTGAATCAAATGCACATAACTGGCAAATGCCACATATATTCAAATATAGATCAAGATAGGTGTTTTTCCTAGTGTCAAATATGCAATTAGGCGAATCAGTGTTTGCAAATGTCTGTTCCAGAGGGTGGTAGATGACCTTGGAAGGATTGGACCTGGACCAAGCCCCCTCAATTGATTTTCCAACAATCGGACCCTTAAAAGAACTTCATACTATACCGTGGAGGATTTACATCTACCACCCTCTGAGGAACAGCCATTTGCGGATGCAGATTCGCCTAATTGCCTCAAGGGACGCTGGTGGTAACTATAACTCACGGATAAGACAGAGGGTCCATTTACTCAAGGGGACTATCATAGGAACAGGTTCCATTTACTATCTACCTTCTGCAAGGACATATTTGACACTAGGAAAAACACCTATCTTGATCTATATTTGAATATATGTGGCATTTGCCAGTTATGTGCATTTGATTCAACCATCATATATACTTTTTAATACACTTTTACTTCATGTTTTAATAAAACTAAAATTATACATACTACCTGTTTTTTGCTTATGTGACCAACTAAGCGCTGTATTTCCTTGTTTACATATTGTTTGGGGGTCTGACCAACCCCTTTTTGTATAGCTGCTGTGGGGAACCACCCATCTAGCGCCTGGGTATAGTAATACCTTCAGGTATTTCTTTTTTTATATCTTCTTGCAATCACCATAAAGGACAGATACCCCTTACACATGATCTCAGAGCTTTTTGATAGGATTAAAGGGGCAAAAGTATTTACCAAACTGGACCTTCGCTGGGCCTATAATTTAATTAGATCCAGATATGAATGGAAAACACCATTAACATTTGTGATGGACAGTATGAGAATTTAGATATTACTTTCAGTTAGAGATGTGCAGCGGGCATTTATTGGGTATTGTGTTTTGGTTTTGGATTCAATTCCACGGTCGTGTTTTGAATTCGGAAGTGTTTTGGCAAAACCTCCCTTAAGATTTTTTGTCGGATTCGTGTGCGTTTTGGATTTGGGTTTTTTTTTTAAAAACCCTCAAAAACAGCTTAAATCATAGAATTTGGGGGTAATTTTGATCCTATAGTATTATTAACCTCAATAACCATAATTTCCACTCATTTCCAGTCTATTCTGAACACTTCACACCTCACAATATTATTTTTAGTCCTAAAATTTGCACTGAGGTCGCTGAAAGACTAAGCTAAGTGACCCAAATGGGCAGCACAAACACCTGTCCCATCTAGGAGTGGCACTGCAGTGTCAGACAGGATGGCACTTCAAAAAATAGTCCACAAAAAGCACATGATGCAAAGATAAATAAAAAAAAGAGGTGCAAGATGGAATTGTCCTTGGGCCCTCCCACCCACCCTTATGTTGTATAAACAGTACATGCACACTTTAACAAACCCATCATTTCAGCGACAGGGTCTGCCACATGACTGTGGCTGAAATGACTGGTTGGTTTGGGCCACCACTAAAAAAGAAGCAATCAGTCTCTCTTTGCACAAACTGGCTCTACAGAGGAAGGATGTCCACCTCCTCCTCATCGTCCGATTCCTCACCCCTTTCACTGTGTACATCCCCCTCCTCACAGAGTATTAATTTGTCCCCACTGGAATCCATCATCACAGGTCCCTGTGTACTTTCTGGAGGCAATTGCTGGTAAATGTCTCCACGGAGGAATTGATTATAATTCATTTTGATGAACATCATCTTCTCCACATTTTCTGGATGTAACCTCCTACGCTGATCGCTCACAAGGTGACTAGCTGCACTAAACACTCTTTCGGAGTACACACTGGAGGGGAAGAAACTTAGGTAAAATAAAGCCAGTTTGTGCAAGGGCCTTCAAATTGCCTCTTTTTCCTGCCAGTATATGTATGCACTGTCTGACATGCCTACTTGGATGCTGTCACTCATATAATCCTCCACCATTCTTTCAATGGTGACATAATCATATGCAGTGACAGTAGACGACATGTCAGTAATCGTTGGCAAGTCCTTCAGTCTGGACCAGATGTCAGTTTTCGCTCCTGACTGCCCTGCATCACCGCCAGCGGGTGGTTTTGGAAATGTTATCCTTTTCCTGGCAGCTCCTGTGGCGGTAGAAAATAAAGGAGGAGCTGTTGGCGGGTCACATTCCGCTTGACTTGACAAGTGTCTCACCCGCAGGTCTTTGAACATCTGCAGACTTGTGTCTGCCGGAAAGAGAGATACAGCGTAGGCTTTAAACCTAGGATCGAGCACAGTGGACAAAATGTAGTGCTCTGATTTCAACAGATTGATCACCAGTGAATCCTGGTTAAACAAATGAAGGGCTCCATCCATAAGTCCCACATGCCTAGCGGAATCACTCTGTTTTAGCTCCTCCTTCAATATCTCCAACTGCTTCTGCAAAAGCCTGATGAGGGGAATGACCTGACTTAGGCTGGCAGTGTCTGAACTGATTTCACATGTGGCAAGTTCAAAGGGTTGGAGAACCTTGCACAACATTGAAATTATTCTCCACTGCGCTTGAGTCAGGTGCATTCCCCCTCCTTTGCCTATATCGTAGGCAGATGTATAAGCTTGAGTGGCCTTTTGCTGCTCCTCCATACCCTGAAGCATATAGAGGGTTTAATTACACCTCGTTACCACCTCTTGCTTCAGCTGATGGCAGGGCATGTTCAGGAGTGTTTGCTGGTGCTCCAGTCTTTGGCACGTGGTGGCTGAATGCCGAAAGTGACCCGCAATTCTTCGGGCCACCGACAGCATCTCCTGCACGCCCCTGTCATTTTTTTTAAAATTCTGCACCACAAAATTCATTGTATGTGCAAAACAGGGGACGTGCTGGAATTTGCCCACATGTAATGCACACACAATATTGGTGGCATTGTCCGATCCCCAGGAGAGTCCAAATGGGGTAAGCCAATCTGCAATGATGTTCCTCAAATTCCGTAAGAGGTTGTCAGCTGTGTGCCTCTTATGGAAAGTGGTGATACAAAGCGTAGGAACGAGTTGGCGTTTGAGAGATGCTTCTACTGGTGCCGCTGCTGCTGTTGTTGCTGTGGGAGGCAATACATCTACCCAGTGGGCTGTCACAGTCTTAGACTGCCCTGATCCACTTGTCCACATGTCCATGGTTAAGAGGACAGTGGGTACAACTGCATTTTTTAGCACACTGGTGATTCTTTTTCTGATGTCTGTGTACATTCTCGGTATCGCCTGCCTAGAGAACTGGAACCTAGATGGTATTTGGTACCGGGGACACACTACCTCAAGCAATTCTCTAAGTCCTTGTGAACTAATGGCGGATAACGGTCGCACGTCTAACACCACGTCTAACGCCAACATAGGGGTAGATTTACTAAGCTCCCGATTTTGACCGAGATGGTGTTTTTTCATCAAATTGTCATCTCGGGAATTTACTAAACTCAAATCACGGCAGTGATGAGGGCATTCGTATTTTTATTACGGCTGTGTTGTAAAAATACGATTGAATACACCATCGGTCAAACGCGGCTGTTTAGGTATAGAACTCGGTCATTTACTATGCATTCGTATTTGAAATCTCTACCGAGAAAGAGCATTTGTGCTCGTAAAAAAATACAATTCGTAAAAAAACACGGGAAAAAAGTAGACCTGCTTTTGAGAAGCGTGTTTACATGTGTTCCGACTTCATCATTAATCACACCTGCATTTTTGGCCCTTTAAAAGGTGGGCCAGCTCATTTGCCAAATGAATCACTCTGAAATGGCTGCTACCGTGTGTAGCAGTGAATTTGGTTTTGCTGTGGGATACCTGAGACTGCTCCATGAGGCTACAAGAAACCAGGGCCAGGAAAGTGAACATGGTCAGCAGGATGTACAGGTGCTGCGGAGGCTGCGCAGGCCTCATTTTTTTAAGGGGCGTTTGAACTTAAATGCATTGGCCAATGGCCAGGTCATACAGATGTTCAGGCTAAATAGGACCAACATTTTCCGTCTGTATGACCTAGTCAAACTGGACATAGACCCTGAGACAGCATGCTCTCGCTTTGTCTCAGGCCTGCACAAACTATTGGCTGTGTTTCACTTTATGGCTACTGGCAGCTTTCAGGCTGTGACAGGCGATGTAATAGGAATCTCACAGCCCACCTTTTCAAAATATTTAAATCAGGTGAGGCAAACCATACATACTCCTCTATGCCCCATTTCTGTATTGTGTAATGTGAATTTATAACAGTATATTTGAACAAAGTGCTTAAGACACTCACCTTATATGTTTAACTGTACACTAAGGTTTTGGATGCATTTGAACCACACATAGATGCCTCTATCTGCTTCCCTACTCAGGAGTCTCAGTGGCATGCAGTCAGTGTAGCTTTCTATAAGCTTGCTGGCATGCCAAATGTGCTGGGTGCCATAGATTGCACACACGTTGAGCTGAGACCACCTAGGGGCAGGCAATATATTTATATAAATAGACATTTTCGCCAATCAACTAATGTCCAGGTGGTTTGTGATGCAAAACTCAAAATTATGAGTGTTGTTGCGGGTTACCCTGGTGGCTGCCATGACTCCTTCATCCTCAGTCAGTCATCCCTCTTTGATAAATTTGAGGATGGAGAACTGCCGGATGGCTGGCTGCTGGGTATGTACCAAGTATTTGTGTTATATTTTGTGCTTACCTCAACCTGCATATTATGTTAGCACTGTGTTTGTGCATCAATGTTTTACAATGCTGCTAATCTCTGTTTTTCAGGTGATGGGAGTTATGGCTGCTACTCTTGGCTTCTGACTCAATTGTCCGCCCCTGATTCCCCTGCTGAACACAATTACAATCATGCACATAAGTCTACGCGGTATGTGATAGAACAATGTTTTAATGTACTGAAATCAAGGTTTCGGTGTCTGGATAAGTCTATCGGGCTTTTGTTGTATAGTCCCTTAAAGGTGACTAGGATTGTGTTCTGTTGCTGTTTTCTTCATAACATGTGTTTGCAGCAACATCTGCCACATGATGATGTTGATGAAGAAAACAGTCAGCAAGCAGAGAAGTTAGAATCATCTGGTGACACTGTGAGTACAGATATAGGGAGGCAGGTAAGGCAAGACCTGATTGTGGCACATTTTAGTTGTAAGTAAATTTGCCTGTGTGCTTTGTATGAACAATTAACGCACACCAATGTTTTTTTCAGTAGTAATGTGGCTCTTGCTCCCTCTTGAGCTAGTCAGCTGAGTGTTGTTTATTTGCTTGATATGTGTTTATGTCTAACTGTTGGGTATCAGTTACTTAGCTAATTGTATAGCAATTTTGGAAAGTAATTATGTCTTTATAATGTTCAAAGTTTTTTAAACACATTCAAAGGTAATGTTTGCCACAATACTACATAATAATTTAGTATGCACTAACAACCATTATTGTTTAGCCTATTGTTTGTGTTTGTTGTGTGTCGACATTCTTCTAAAGCTGTGTTTCAAATGTTACCTCATTAGCACAACATAATGGACATTAAGTATTGTGTGCCAATTAGCCATACATACATTGACTAACACCAACCTTACAAAATTATTGACACATAATTATGGCTGTGATGTGGTAAACGTTCATGTTAGTAATGATGCTAGAATATTCCCAACACATGTGAGTGTTAACTCTAAGAAATTTTCTCTTACACTGACAGTTTTTTACACATAACACATTGCACATCAATCACTTTTCACATTTATTACTGTACAACATGTGTTTTCATAACAAATAACTGCTATTGTGTAGACCTAGTTTTGTCAACAATGTGTATCCAGCTGCAGGGTGGAGTATTTCTTAGGCTGTTCTTTGGTGACTGACGTGGGTTTGGTTTGGGCAGTGGAGCGGGTTCAGCTGGATCTTCGAACTGGTGATGAAATTAGGCTGTGTAGGTGTGTTGGTTCCTGAGCTGGAACCTTGTTGGTGTTGTGCCAACAAATTAATATTTTGGCTGAGGTTTGCCATGGTTGTGGTAAGTTGTGTTGTGGCTGTTGTGTTGTTGTCTATGATGCGAGACATGGTTTCTGATATAATTTGATTACTTTGAATTAACTGAATGAGGGCTTGTTGATGTCGGTGTTGCTCATCCATTATGCGCTGAAAGGTAACAATAAGTTGGCTGTTATCTGCTCTCATCTGCTCCATACTGTTTGCGACTGCATAGCTGGACATTGAGCCTGCTTGTGTTTCTACACAGTCTCGGTAGATGATGGGGCAGACAAGCTAGGTATTGGGTGTGTGTGCGTAGGCAATCAATATTCTGTGCCTGTTGTTGGTTCCATGTTGACCAAAAGGATGGCTCAGGTTGGTGGGGTGGGGTTGTTTGGCTCAATTGTGGGTGTGGTGACATTTGTGGTGGCGGGGTACTTTCCTGAGGCATGCTTGGTTGGTGAACATCTATTGCTTGCATTTGGAGGGTGTATGTTTCCTGATCAGATTCCTGCTGGGCTTCCGGGGGCATGATGCCTGGTTCTGTATGGGGTTTAAGAGGACAACATTTGAGGTTTTTTTTTAAATTAAGTTGGTTTTGATATTTAGTTTAACTTTCTAGACTTGTTTGTCAAACATTTTTCTTTAGCAAATTAGGATGTTCACCTAGACTCATATACACAATCAAAAAGTCAAATTGTGATGGTTTTTATGTTGTCAAAAATGACTTCAAAACAAAAGTGGACACATGTTTGACAAATAACACACTTATGAAACAGACAGACAGAGGTATTAATTTTACAACATGAAAAAAAGTGATTTGTCACCCGCCATATCGTACAACCATTAAAATATAAAACAGTAAATGACAATATGAATTCTATCACCATTGTGAAAGGGTGTAAAACTACCTGAAGCTCAATATTTTACTATTTAAAAAAAAAAAAAACTACTGTAAGGCTCAAGAGAACCCTATTTTTATTTTGAAAAAATTGGTTTTGGAATTTAAACAATTTGCAAGCCATGTGCTTGCTGGTGTGGATAAGTACTATGATTATTACATTTTTTGGCTGATGTATAATTTGTGTTTTGTGTTTACTCACCAGACAGCTGAGGGGAATGTGGACCCTGTGATTGAGTACTCTCCAAAATGTGATCTGGTGGCTGAGGCAACACAGTTGAAATACGACGTGGGGGTGTGCTTAATGCTGGTGTTGGTACGTCGTCAGGATGACGTCTCTTGCTAGGCCTGCTCGTGTGGCTGCCAGACCCCTGTGAAGGACGTCTTTGTGGACTGTGATGCGATGTTGAAGTTCCTATGGATTATTGTAAACATTAGACTTATTTTTTTTTTGTGGTGGACACATTAACAGGTGTCGTTTTTGCGTTACCTGTATCGCCAGTATCCACAGCTCTTGACAGTGTTGCTTGTGTTCTGGAAGTGGAGGCTTGCTTTCGTACTGTAAAAATGATAAATTGGTGTTTATGACCTTTCATTACAGTGTGTACTTTTGTAAGCAGTAACATTTAGTGATGTGGACATATGTTTAACATTATGGGTACAATTTCTAACAATAAATGTTGAAACAATGGTTTGGTTCATTTTTTGTAAACAGACTAATGTGGTTCCATTTCCAAAGACATAAACATAGCCAAGTAGTCTAATTTTCCAGGGCCAACAGCTGAATATACACACATGTATTAACATATATTTGACATTATTACATTTATGAGTATTTTTTAAGTAAAAAAATAATAATAATTTTTAACATTTAAAAAAAACATACAATACTTAGCCATCTACACTAACATATTGGCCACAAAGACAAGTAAAAAACAGCAGACATTAAACAAAATTCACACAAAGAAACCAATACTACCTAACACCTCACTATACAAACACTAAATATATTAAAAACACACAGAAAAAGATAATCAATTTAGAAGATAAAAATATATTAACAATACAATATCATTTTAAAAATACTAATTAGACATAAACACATATGCAGATATAACAGATTAGTAAAAATACACTCACCATCAGGCCTAGGACCATCCGAATCCCGCACATTAGTCGCACCAACAACTTCAAGCGGAATAAGGGTCCACACAGGTTCCTCCCACTCCCGATAAGACGCTATAAAGGGATGGCCACCCCCTGTTTGCCTGGCTGACTTAGCCTCCTTTGCCATCTTGGCCTTGACACGGCGCTTGATGATGTAGAATCTCTTCCGACATGTGTCCTCGGTCCTCTTCACCACACCCTCACTGTTTACTGCCGCTACTACCTTCCCCCACAGAACAGTTTTCCTGCGTGAAGGCACCTTGCCCGCATCACGCCCAAACAGCTGGCGATGATGGCGCATCAAATCATGCACCAAAGCCATTTTTTCCGCAAAGCTAAATTTAACATTTCTGCCCATCTTGGTAGTGGTGCGTGGCTGCGGAGCAACACCACCATCACTGTCACTATCACTCGAGGCCACAGCAGCAACCTCACCCTCCTCCACCTCACTCACCTCCTCCCCCTCACTCACCTCCTCCACCTCACTCACCTCCTCCACCTCACTCACCTCCTCCCTCTCACTCAACTCCTCCCTCTCACTCACCTCTGACTGGGACATAATGACAAACAACAAATAACACTAATAAAAAAAACACAAAACACACTCCTCCACTACCACTGTACACCAACCACACATACACACACACACACACACACACACTTACAAACAAACAATGACAATAGACTGAAAGTAAAATGCACAAACACTAAAAATGACACAAACTTTTAAGAGACCACACAACAATTACCACAAGACTACTTACACACACAATACAGCACTCAACAATCGCAAGAAACCACCAAAACCAACCAACAATCACCAACTCCAAAACACCAACTTCCTCTCACCTCTCCACTAGCTAAGCCCACAAGGTGCGGCTGGTTGGGGGCGTTTTTATACTAATGAGCACAGACACTCCTCCATGACAAACACAACCAATCACGGACGAGTGACGAAAATGAAAGTAAGAAAATAATGCGGCCAGAAAGGGTCAAAAACACTGCCGTGGAATTTAAAGATACAAATTCTTAAAAAAAACACAAAATACGGCCGGGAAAACAAGAGTCGGCCGCGAACACATTAAAAAAAATACAAATGACATCGACACCAGAAAATACGAAAACATAAATTACGAACGCTTAGTAAATGAGAAGTAAAAAAAACAAAAAGTTGCAAATTCACACTACCGATGTCAGTCGCGTTTCAACTTCAAACAAATTCTGAACATTACGAATCTTAGTAAATATACCCCATAGTTGTCAAGGCCTGAGTTATCCATTTTGCAAGAGGATGACTGCTGTGATATTTCATCTTCTTCGCAAAGGACTGTTGGACAGTCAATTGCTTACTGGAAGTACTACAGGTGGTCTTCCGTCTTCCCCTCTGGGATGATGATCGACTATGAGCAACAACAGCAGTGCCAGCAGCAACAGCAGCAGAAGGCATTACACTCAAGGATACATCGGAGCAATCCCAGTTAGGAGAGGACTCGTCAGACTTGCCAGTGACATGGCCTGCAGGACTATTGGCATTCCTGTCTAAGGAGGAAATTGACATTGAGGGAGTTGGTGGGGTGGTTTGCAGGAGCTTGGGTACAAGAGGAAGAATGGATTTAGTTGTCAGTGGGCTGCTTCCGCTGTCACCTAAAGTTTTTGAACTTGTCAATGACTTCTGATGAATGCGCTCTAGGTGACTATAAGGGAGGATGTTCCTAGGTGGTTAACGTCCTTACCCTTACTTATTACAGCTTGACAAAGGCAACACATGGCTTGACACCTGTTGTCCGTATTTTTATTAAAATAATTCCACACCGAAGAGGTGTTTTTTTTTTGTATTTTGACCAGGCATGTCAATGGCCTTATTCATCCCACGGACAACAGGTGTCTCCCCGGGTGCCTGACTTAAACAAACCACCTTACCATCAGACTCCTCCTTGTCAATTTCCTCCACAGCATCAGCAACACCCATATCCTCATCCTGGTGTACTTCAATAGTGACATCTTCAATTTTAATTTCAGGAACTGGACTGTGGGTGCTCCTTCCAGCACTTGCAGGGGGTGTGCAAATGGTGGAAGGAGCCACCTCTTCCCGTCCAGTGTTGGGAAGGTCAGGCATCGCAACCGATTGGACTATCCTTGGGGATTTGTGATTTAGAAGAACGCACAGTTCTTTGCTGTGCTTTTGCCAGCTTAACTCTTTTCATTTTTCTAGCGGGAGGATGAGTGCTTCCATCATCATGTGAAGCTGAACCACTAGCCATGAACTTAGGCCGGGGCCTCAGCCGTTCCTTGCCACTCCGTGTCGTAAATGGCATATTGGCAAGTTTACGTTTCTACTCAGACCCTTTTAATTTAGATTTTTGGATCATTTTACTGAACTTTTGTTTTTTGGATTTTACATGCTCTCTACTATGACATTGGGCATTGGCCTTGGCAGACGACGTTGATGACATTGAATCGTCTCTGCCATGACTAGTGGTAGCAGCTTCAGCACTAGGTGGAAGTGGATCTTGATCTTTCCCTATTTTACCCTCCAAATTTTTGTTCTCCATTTTTGAATGTGTGGAATTATATGCCAGTAATATATCTGGAATTAGACGGCAGTAATGTCTGGAATTAGATACCACTAGATAGATACCAGATACCACTGTGACTGGAATCATGATGACCTATGCACAGTGAAAGGACACTACCACAGCACCCTACAGCAGCAAGATGCAGCACAAGACGCTGGACTTTTAGGAATGTACTGTAGTATACTGGTCACCACAATGCAGCACAAGACAATGAGCAGTGATACTTAGCACTGATGAGGATACTAGAACTGACACTGGGCAGTGAGAACAGCACTGGACTATTGTACTGTAGTATACTTTTCACCACAATGCAGCACAAGACAATGAGTAGTGATACTGAGCACTGATGAGGATACTAGAACTGACACTGGGCAGTGAGAACAGCACTGGACTATTGTACTGTAGTATACTGTTCACCACAATGCAGCACAAGACAATGAGTAGTGATACTGAGCACTGATGAGGATACTAGAACTGACACCGGGCAGGGAGAACAGCACTGGACTATTGTACTGTAGTATACTGGTCACCACAATGCAGCACAATACAATGAGTCTGTGATACAGAGCACTGATGAGGATACTAGAACTGACACTGGGCAACGAGATGCAGCACTGGACTATTGTACTGTAGTATACTGGTTACCACAATGCAGCACAAGACAATGAGCACTGATCCTGAGCACTGATGAGGATACTTGAACTGACACTAAGCAGTGAGATGCAGCACTGGACTATTGTACTGTAGTATACTGGTCACCACAATGCAGCACAGATACTGAGCACTGATCCTGAGCACTGATGAGGATACTAGAACTGACACTGAGCAGTGAGATACAGCACTGGACTATTGTACTGTAGTATACTTGTCACCACAATGCAGCACAGATACTGAGCACTGATATTGAGCTGATATTTAGCTTTCCACTCAGATAACATAGCCATGTCCTCTCGCTCTCTCGACAATGCACGAGTGATAATGGCGGCGCCGCGCGGCTCTTTATATGGAATCCGAATCTCGCGAGAATCCGACAGCGGGATGATGACGTTTTGCCGTGTTCGGGTTTTCTGAGTCAGGCGGGAAGAACCGAGGTTGCCTTGGACCCGTGTAAACCACGTGGAGTTCTGGGGGAGGGGGGGGGGGGGGGAACAAACCAGCTCATCTCTATTTTCAGTTTAAGTTATGCACCAGCTGTTTTCCTGAGGTACATGAGTAACATCTTCTGGGATCTTTAAAAATTTGCTGTGGTCTATCTGGATGACATACTGATTTTCTCCAAGGATTTAACAAGTCTTCGCAAGCATGTGTATTAAGTTCTTTCTTGATTTAGAACAAACCAGCTTTTCTGCAAGTTAGAAAAGTGCATATTTGAGCAAAAGGAATTGCATTACTGGGATATGTTATCTCTGGGGGTGTTCTTCAGTATGCCGGCTGTCGGGATCCTGGCGCACAGTATACCGGCGCTGGGATCCCGACAGCCGGCATACCGACACTTATTCTCCCTCGTGGGGGTCCACGACCCCCCTAGAGGGAGAATAACATAGTGTGGTGCGCGTAGCGCCCCACCGTGCCCGTAGCGTGGCAAGCGCAGCGAGCCCGCAAGGGGCCCATTTGCACTCGCCACACTGTCGGTAAGCCGGCGGGTCGGGCTCCCGGTGCAGGTATGCTGGTTGCCGGGATCCCGACCGCCGGCAATCCATAGTGAACCCTATCTCTGGTCCCAGCCTTCAGATGGACCCAGAGTTACTTGCCACCATTGATAACTGGCCCCATCCAACTGGTTTAAAAGCAACGTGTTTCTTGTGGTTCTGCAACTTCTACAGACAACTCATAAAATAGTATAATTTATTGCAGTTCCCAGTATTGCGCTCACCAGGAAGGGTCAAGATACCAGGATGTGGCCTTCAGAAGCTGAGGAAACATTTTCTCAGTTGAAACAGTGATTCATTTCAGCACCCATCCTCAGAGAACCCAACTGTGATCAGCCTTTCTTTCTGGAGGTGGATGCATCTATAGTCATCAATTGTCAGTACTGGGACAGTGCTTTCTCAAAGAGATAAAGCTGGGAAGCGGTACCTTTGCAGCTTCTTTTCTCGCATGTTTTGGGCTCTAGACAAAAATTATGCTGTAGGGGATAAAGAACTATTAGTCACTAAGTTATCCATGCAGGATTGGCAATATTTGTTGGAGGGGGCAAAATTCCCAGTGGCGGTCTTCACAGATTACAAGAACCTAATGTACCTCAAGATAGTTCATTGCCTGAACTACCATCAGTCCAGATGGTTATTATCCACTTCAACTTGTCTCTGAATCTACTTCCACTTAGGTGATATTTAAATATGTCAGAAGGAGAGATGGAGTGTTGTGCAGGAAAGGAACTACTAACATGGATATCATGAGGAGTCCCAATACCATGAGCCTGCCAAGTTGTTCCTCATAGATTCTGCACCAAACTTGAAAGTGCTGGGATAGAATGATTAGTGGTTGGAAGAAATATATATTTATGTTGAGAAATTAACCTATGCAAGGCTTGCAAAAATGCCAGCACAGTAGACGAGGTAAGAGGATAGCAAGGCTGGAAGCATGGAGAGTCCATAGGATATCAGAAAGTGGGAAGCCAGCACAGGTAGTTGACTCCAAGGCCATACAATACTTAGCAGCTGGGGGGCATATCATATCTTGCAATTGAGTAATACAGTAACTTCTTGGTAATGAAAAAGATCTGAGAGAGCTAGTCCACCTTGCTTTTTTGTAAAATATATTAATGAAAGTGGAATATGAGCATATATAATGGTCAGACGCATACACATTACAGTGACAATAAAAATGTCATAAAATAAGATATAAAGTGAATGCTACAAAAAACTAACTGTCCAGTTTTGTTACTGTATTTTTAGAAACCATTTGCTACCAACTGAGGAACGTCAAATATCATAGCCACCAAAAAGAAAGGGTGAAGGGGGATTTCAGAAAAGAAGGAGAGAGAGGGGTAATCACTGTTACAGATTGTGACATGCAAAATAGGTACAAGCGGTTTGGAGGCAAAATGACAAAATCCTGTGACATAACTAAAATAGGTGACTATTTGTTCCCACGGATATGTCTTTGAAAATATTGGTACAAGGGAACCCAGATGTCATGAAATTTATCCACTTTGTTGTGGAGTAAGGCTGTGATATTTTCAATAAAACAACATACCAAATCTTATTAATGAGTACGTGCATAAGAGGGCAGTAGCGGACTTCCAGTATGCCACAATTAACAATTTGGCTGCATTGTATATATAGCAAAGAAGCTTATTCAAAGGTTTTAGAGGCTCCAGTCACTGGCTTACATAATACAACAAATAACGGGTCATGAGTAGAGATGAGCGGGTACAGTTTTACTCGGTTTTACTCGGATTTACTCGGTTCTCAAAATGGCATCTTATTGGCTCACGGACTTCACGTGTTTTGGATAGCCAATAAGAAACATCCGGATAAAACCGAACTGGCGTTAATTCTGGCGTTACATTCGAACCCGCTCATCTCTAGTCATGAGGAGAAGAGAGAGACCAGTCACCATGCTACTGAAAGAATCGAGATTTACCTTTCCAAACTTAGGAGGTCAATACGGCCTGACATTTATTTAAATACCTCTTAGGGAAAGCATGAAATAAATACATAAGTTTACGGAGTAGTATCATTTTAAATGCAGCTAGCCAGTTTAGCCAGTAGACATCATAAGATAACCAGGATTTAATAAAAGACAATGACTGGTCAACAAAGGGTGGGCGGTTAACATGATAACATCAAATTCCATATGAGTAGAAGGTGGAATCTGAACACATAAATATAAAAGGGAATTTGACCGCAAATTGTACAGTAAAAATATTTGACATGGAGTGAGGCACGTTAAGTCTCTGGGAGGTTAAAAGGTAATATGGTGTGGGTTCAGCACTGATCTGTGGCCCTCATTCCGAGTTGATCGGTCGCAAGGCGAATTTAGCAGAGTTACACACGCTAAGCCTACGCCTACTGGGAGTGTATCTTAGCATCTTAAAATTGCGACCGAAGTATTCGCAATATTGCGATCACAAACTTCTTAGCAGTTTTAGAGTAGCTCCACACTTACTCTGCCTTTGCGATCAGTTCAGTGCTTGTCGTTCCTGGTTTGACGTCACAAACACACCCAGCGTTTGCTCAGACACTCCCCCGTTTCTCCGGCCACTCCTGCGTTTTATCCGGAAACGGTAGCGTTTTTATCCACACGCCCCTAAAACGCCGTGTTTCCGCCCAGTAACACCCATTTCCTGTCAATCACACTACGATCGCCGGAGCGATGAAAAAGCCGTGAGTAAAAATACTATCTTCATTGTTAAATTATTTGGCGCAGTCGCAGTGCGAATATTGCGCATGCGTACTAAGCGGATTTTCATTGCGATGCGATGAAAAAGAACGAGCGAACGACTCGGAATGAGGGCCTGTATTCCTTTTGAATATGTATGTTACTGTATATTGCTTGGCAAAGTTTCATTGGAACCAACATATGGTTTTCATTCACTTAAATGTGTTTATATAGGTCAGTTGGCGGTGCTCCCAAGAGTCACTGAGAATATATTAGTACACTCGAGCAGAAAGAAGACTCTATGGAGTATATTTACTAAGCTCCCGATTTTGACAGAGATGGTGTTTTTTCTTCAAAGTGTCATCTCGGTAATTTACTAAACTCAAATCTCGGCAGTGATGAGGGCATTCATATTTTTTTTTAAGTCAAAGAAAAAAAAATACGAATGAATACACCATCGGTCAAATACGCCTTTTTTTTCATACAACTCGGTAATTTACTAAAAAGTGTATTTCACAAACACTGCCGGCAATAGCCAAACACTGCCGTGAAAAAATACAAATCGTAAGAAAAAAAGCAGTTTTAAAACAGACCTGCTTTTTTTCACGGTGTTCTGATAGTCATGCACAGATCCATGATATCCGTGCATGGTTATCAGTGGGAATGGGTGGGAAATGATGTAAAATTCAGAAAAAAAAATGTGTCCTGGTTGAAAAAATATGAGGAAAAAAATGACTGGGGTTCCCCCATATTTAATCAACCAGCACCGGGCTCTGCACCTGGTCCTGGTGCAAAAAATACGGGGGACAAAAAGCGTAGGGTTCCACTAGCCAGGTACGTAATGCCAGAGCCGGGGGACACTTTTATTGTGGTCCTGGTGACCCTGGCATTGCATCTCCAACTAGTCACCCCTGGCTGGGGTACCCTGGAGGAGTCTGAACCCCTTAAATCAAGGGGTCACCCCCCTCCAGCCACCCAAGGGCCAGGGGTGAAGCCCGAGGCTGTCCCTCCCATCCAAGAGCGGTGGATGGGGGGCTGATATCCAAGTGTAAAAAATCAGAATATTGTTTTTAGTAGCAGTACTACAAGTCCCAGCAAGCCTCCCCACAAGCTGGTACTTGGAGTACCACAAGTACCAGCATGCGGTGGAAAACCGGGCCCGCTGGTACCTGTAGTACTACTACTAAAAAAATAATCAACAAAAAACAGGACACACACACCGTGACAGTAAAAGTTTATTACATACATGCACACCTCCATACATACATACTTACCTATGTTCAGATGCTGACTCGGCCCACGTCTCAACGTCGATTCCAGGGTACCTGAAAATAAAATTATACTCACTTAAATCCAGTGTGTCGTGTCCTTTTTTTATAATCCACGTACTTGGCAAAAAAACAAACCGCATACCCGATCCATGCACTAAAAGGGGTCCCATGTTTACACATCGGACCTCTTTCCCCGACTGCCAGGACCCCCCCTGACTCCTGTCAAAGAGGGTCCTTTCAGCCAATCAGGGAGGAGGGACTGTGCTAGGGTCCCCTAGTGACCCTAGTGCCCAGAGTCTACAACACTGCCGTCCGTGTCCAGACTCCATCAGGGCCCCCTCCTCTCTAGAAACGCCCCCTGGTGCTGCATGTGAGGTTGCAGAAGATGCCTGTTTTTGGGCCTGACTTTTGCAATAGTTCTTTTAGTGTACGTAAAAGCATTAACAGGCAGGGCCATCTTAATAGCAGTGTAGGCCCCTGGGCACAGCAATGCACTGGGCCCCCCTACTCATCCTCCAGTGGTAGAGATTGGGGGTGCTATCAGCAGCAGCTGTGATGACACACGGGGGGAAGGGGGTGTTCTATCTTCAGCTCAGCATGTATGACCTGGAGCAGTAATTTCTTCTAATTACTCCTTTACTGCGCAGATGGTGGGAGATGGGTCTGGAGGGAGAACACTACACTGTAGAAGATGGCATTGGGCTGAATGAAGGGGCCTCAGTACATGACTTCCAGGGTGGTAGGGGGTGTTTAATACTCAGGGGAGGGGTGGATAGTCGAGTGGACTTAATATACATCATTTTCCATTAGGAGGGCAGCTTGCTTGACTGCAGATATCTCCAGTTCCTGGAAATAGATTTCTTAGCTTTTAATGGGATAATTAGAGAGACCCACCTTTTAGGAGGCACTGGGGACTTGGGGATCAGAGTTCAGGAGCCAGAAGTGCAATATCTCCAGTTCCCTAGAGCTAATTTAAAAAAATCTGATAGTCCTGGAGAAAGGGGACCCTCTGCTATCATCATAGGGCTCTTATACTTCTGAGGCCCTTGGGAAACTGTGAATTTATACAAAAAGATGTTCCTGTTAGCAGTCCCACTATTCACAAATAGATACCATGCTCTAAGCCTTTCCTTACCAGCTACTGTAATTTTTTAAACACAGCCTATTACATGGCAGTTATGAGCTGTTTGGCTGGTAATTTATCTTGACCCCAAGGTTTAGTGCATCTGCTATTAGTATCAATCCACAGTACTGTGGAAAGCTGGAATTTCCTTACCCAGCTACAGTATAATGTTTCACCATCAATACGATCAGGTTTTTCATATATCAGCAAGAGAAGGAATGGGTGCAGATGCCCTGGAGTAGCCCAGATCGAACAGTTCAGGGGACCCCACGCCCCAATGTTTACCCCCCAAAAAAACTGACACAATATGAATTATAATAGGACTTACTTGGTACTATGCCTGAATCAATGATGTGAACCCCAAAGTGTAGGGACTTGCTCGATAGAGGTGACCTGGATGCAGTGGGCAAGCCAATATCATTGGCCAATTATATGCTAACAACCTCTTATTATATATTGAAACTGACAGTAATGCTTGCATAGCGTATCTGTATTCATTCCTTCTCTTGTAGTACTATAAAATCTCAGCAGATAGTACCTCTCATTACAACCACTAGGGTTTCAGTCTACACCCATTCCCCCTGTACTTTTCATATATCAACTTTATGGTGTTGGCACTTTACAGCTTACTACTTTATAGGGACACTCATATTCAAGGATAATAAAGGAATTTTACAGGTGCGCCTGAAAGGGATTGTGTCTGCAAAGAAATGTAAAATGACCTCTTTCCTGATTGAAAATATAATTGGTAGGTTAATGTGGTCGACCAATGAAAGTAATGGTCTTGATAATGACAAAAAGGCAGTAAAAAGTATTGATGAAAATAAAACTTGTACTTTTATTTTTAGAATATAATGCAATATATCTTGCTTTGGATCGAAAGAGAAAAGGAGGGGGGGTAAGGGGGTGGTGGGCTGGGGAGAGATTAATCTGCTATCAATGTAGCAGCGATGAAGTTCCTGAATGTATACAGGTGTAGATAGGAATATAGTTGTTTCACTTCAGAATGGTGGCGTCCCACCTCTGAGTGGAGTCTGAGTTAATTGAAAAACTGTCCAGAGCTGATAATGGGGCTATAAATGTCTTTTTGGCACCGGTGGGATCCAAAAGCAAAAACAAAAAGAAAGTAAGGGGTACCCCTGAGTTGCCACTGGTGATAAGAGGTCAGGATAGGGCTGGTGCTAGGGTAATGAGGACTCCGGACAGACCGTACCCCTCTACGCCCTGGATCACCCCGATGTTGCTCTGATGAGCGCAGCGTGGTGCCCTGGGCAGAAGGGGATCGGTCGTGAGTCTTGGAGAGAGAGGTAGGGGCTGCTTCTAGCACTGTCAGTGCTGTCCGCCACGCCTTCTCCTCTCCTACAGAGTCCCTTACCTTCTAGCTTCTGCTCCGTCTCCTTGTCCCTCCGCCAGTGGTCTGCTCCGTGTTTGCTGCACCCGACGTCGCGTCCTCCCGCACTTCCGGGTAATCCGTCCACGTGACCAAGCTCAGGTGTCCCCGGGTCCCGTCTCTTGCGTCTTTCTTCCTTCCTCCTCCAGGTCTCCGTTCAGTCGCTCTGTTACATCCAGCGGGAGTAATGAAAATAAATGTGGATGGGTTGTGTAATTTGTGCGCTCCAACGCGTATCGGCCAGTGTTGGCCTTCATCAGGGAGTCCTTTTCCACTATCTTAGATGTGGGCTATTTAAGCCCACATCCAGTGGGAGTGGCCTGAGTTGATTTGCTTCATAATTGGAAAGGGGGAGGGTAAGGTTGGAAGTGGGAGGTGTTTTAGGGGAAGCAGTTAAGAATAAAATAAAATAGAAAATAGAAATTGAGATTAGAATAAGTGGGGTTTAACCCTCTTATTCCTATGTATCCATAGACTAGTAAATGAATGCTGTAATATTTATAACACTTATTGCAGTAATTACACTTCAAATTCATAAAGAATAAAAAATAATAATTAATAATAAAATAAAATAAAAAATAAAATAATAATAATAAAAAAAAAAAAATTAAAAAAAATTACAATAAGTGGGTTTTAAACCTCTTGTTCCTATGTGTCCATAGACTAGTGAATGAATTCTGTAATATTTATATCACTTATTACAGTGTTGCACTTTAGATTCATAACGATCATTAA